>NW_006160117.1:6058324-6063615 GCF_000334495.1 Tupaia belangeri chinensis | reverse complement strand
TTTGTTTTTTCATCTTCTTTTCATTTCCTTAAGTGAAAAAATTTCAAAAGTTTGGTGTAAAGCCATAAAATGAAGCCATTTGGTACTAAGTCAATCTTCCTTCTTAGCCCACTCTACAGTGACGAGGCATTTTAATTAGTGCAAATCTCTTTTGTCCATGAGTAATTTTAATGAGTGTTTTTGGCTATGCTGTTCTATATGGCTTTAAACTTGCATATATTTATCCTAAGTTTTGCTTTCATCCCCAACTGCAATTTGGTTGATTTTCAAATGAGAACTAGAGTGTCTTGGGGCCATTTTGCTAAGTTACTCAATGTGTTTGGGTTGCTTAGGGAAAACACTGTAGCAGAGGGAGTTGTTTATGTTCCAAATATACTTAGTCACATAGTAAGTCACAAATAACAGTGGCATTGCAAGCTTATTTTTTGAAGATAGGTGCATTCACTTCGCTTCATAATTTTTCTTCTAATGATATCAAGAAGGAGAAAAGTCAAAAGGCATGAACAGTAAAGGACATGGATGAGTGTTCATAGCAGCCCTATTTGTAATAACCTCACACTGAAAAACCACCCAACTGTCCATCAATGGGGGACTGGATAAATACATATCATGGTGTACTCACACAGTGGAATACTATAGAGTAGTAAGGATGAGCAAATTGTAACTATTTGTGAGAAGAAGGAACAAAATGAGGAGTAAATGAAGTCTGACACAGAAGAGTACATGTTTTTTTTTTTTTCTATGAAGTTAAAATAAAGAAAAACTAATGAATGGTGTTAGAAGTCAGGATAGTGATTATACCAGGAAAGGAAATTATGGCTATAAAGGGAACAAAGGAAATTTCTAGGTAATAGTTTGTGACTAGATATGTTCGCTTTATGCAAATTCCATGTAGCATACACTTATAATTTATATGCATCTCTAAATACATATATATTTTTTCAATAAGAACTAAAGTCAATAGTACTAGAGTTACTTTTTGCAATAGTTACTTATCTATTGATTCAGTCGTTTCTTATTCATGCTGTATATGAGGAAGCATAAGGAATTTCCAGCAGAGAATAATGACTGATGAATATGCAAGCAGTTGTGGCTTACATTTAGGTACCAGAAAATTCATCAGCAAGAGTATAAAAGTGAGTTTAGTTGTGTAAGTGAATATACCACTGGCTCAATAAGCCAACAATTACACACGGATTGCCAAGTTGATACTGCCCAAATTAGGTACCTCCTATTGCTCTATGGCGCAAATAAGCATGTTAGGAAGGAATAAACTGTTGTCAGTTGGGCAGGGACCTTTGAAAACATTCCTTCAAAGAGTGGGCTGCCATCTGGATAGGAGGTTTATAGCCTCAGCGCTGCGTGAATGTCTATTAAAAGGACACATGAACATGAGACAATGAGGAAGAATAAATATGAGTATTCTATACTTACCTAGCCAGAGTGTGAGAATCTCCAGCAAGTGCAGATGCTGGAATCTTCCTCGGCTTATCAGGTAAAAGTCCTAATGAAGATGAGTTCTGAATATAATATGCACAGCAAGAAGAGAGTGATGGTTGCTGACCAGAGGATTATCAGTTCCATGTAAACTAAGATAATAATCAGTCTGTTCTTAGATAACCTATTACAGGGGTTTTCTCTATATGGATTTTAAATGAAACACTCTATAAACAGTGCCTCTTTATGGAAAAATTGAATTTGAATTGTATAATTCACTCGAAAGCTAGAATCATACCTAGAGCTCTGAGGAGGAAAAATAAAAAACTCAAGACCTTGATCTTAACAAACAAGATGTCCTTTATTTACACACATTTCCCCCCTACAGAATCCAGTAGCAAAGTGTGCTCTGAATAAAATACAGTGCTCTGAGAGTAAGGCACTTAATCACCATCCACACCTTTTAGTTGTAATGAACTGGCTTATCTATTAGTCTTCCTGATACAGGAAAGGTCTTTGCAGTATCTGACATTGCCCAAGTTTATCACAGCCCCTTGTTGATGCTCTTACAGACTCCCAAGTGGTCATTCCCTGGATGATTTCTCTATAAGTTCCTTGTTCTGCAATTTTCAGTGCCTCCAGGAGAACTTGCATGCTCTTGGCCCTCCTCCTAGCTGTGCTATCATATGTGAAACTTTCCCTAATTATGCAGTCAACAGAGAGTGAAAGTTCATATTGAAAACATAGTAGTAAGTAACACATTGTATCCTTTAAAATATATCACTTAATGTAAATGTTTAAAGAGAAACAAAATGAAAAATGCCAATCCTTCCCTCTTAAATGCAACTATTAATACTAATGTGTACTCACTCCAAAATAAAGTTCAAGTAATTTATAATGCACCCACTCAGCAAATCATGAGTGGCTGAAGACACTTTGCTTGATAAAAAAAAAATAAAAGAAAAAATAAAAGAAAACAACAACAACAACAACAAAACTTCAAGTTTGGGCTAGCCTTGTAGCCTAGTGGTTAGGGGAGCATAGCCAATCATAGCTCAAATCCTGGCTCCAGAGTGTTTTTGGTATGTGTGCTTATATGCTCAAAGTCTTGACAGGATGGAGAAATGGAGGGGAAAAGATTATGGCATGACTATGCCCCATTGAGAGTCCTTTCTCCTCTCTCTCTGTCTCTCTGTCTCTTTCTGGCTGGTACACACGCCTCTGGAAATTTTTAAAGAAGCTTTAAGGTAATTTTCTTACAGCTTTCAAATATTTGAGGTTTCTCCATTGTTATCACCTAAAAGACAACTTTTTATTTGTGTGTATATATATATATATATATTCAATCACATTATTTAGCTTACAAAGTAAACATTTCAATATGTGAACATTTCTCCCCAGTCCAGTTGATCAAAATATCTTCAAACAGATAACACCACTACCTCCCCATCCTGCCAATGCTTTGTCTCCATATCCCTCCTCCAAATGTCCTTCCCCAGGCCCCCAAAAAGCTGCTTAATTGCACAGTGTTTGACATATAACATGATCTTATTTAGTCTTTGGTAAATGAATGGATGAATAAATTATTCATTGTGTAAATGAAGGATACAAAGGATGGGAGGAGGAAGGAATGGTTGAATGAGTGGATGAATACGTGCATGGATAGAAGAGGAAACTGTATATATTGATATAAAGTTCTTTTTGCAGTATTATATACTTTTCATACTATCACCATAAGCATGATTTTGCAATTTCTAGTAATGGAAAACGTCTCTTTGGGGACTCTTTTATAAGGGTGTTTATTGCACTCAGTATAGAGTCTTTGGCTGAAAGCAAAATTAAATGCTGATACCTATGCAGTGGTTCCTTTACTGGCAGCATAATTTGGTGATTAAATGTTCAAGTTCAGAAGGCACATAGAACTCAGTTTGAATCTCAGCACATTATTTGATAGCTGGATATTCTCAGACAAGTTATGCAACCTCTCTAAGGCTGAAAGAGTAAGGAAAATAATAATACTGATTTTATAAGGCTTTAGTGAGAATTTACTGCAAAGTACTTACTATGAATCTTGGCACATATATGTTCAAAAAATGTTAGCTGTTATTTTGTTGTAGGACTTCCTCAATGTTCTTCAACAGATCGTTTTAATGATTATTTGCAAGCAGTTGTATATTGACCTCAGTGTTTAATTGGACAGTATCTTAAAAGTATGGTGGAGATATCTGTATCTGTATCTATATCTATATATCTATATCATCTATATCTATATCTATATCTATATCTATATCTATATCTATATCTATATCTATATCTATGAGCTCTACTATCAGATCTCATGGATTTACATGTTGAATTTTTGGCAAGTTTCTTAAACATTCTTATCTTCAGTTATTTTACTTATAAAGTAGCACACTGTAATCCCATCTCATAGATTTGTTTTGAAAGTTACAAGGCATGCTACAGCTAAAAGCTTAGGGTGGCACCTGCCACCCTACTAAATAATCATTAAGAATTGAGTTTCCTATTTTTATTATTATGTCCCCTCATTCTTTCTGGGTTTTCTGTGCCAGGCAGCATTCAATTAAAATAAATTATGCACAAAGAGCCAAAAATTGAGTAGAGGAAAGGAGACATATGAAAGTGTCATACTCAGAGTTGAAATTTCTATAATAGAGATGTGCACAGAGCTTAGAGAGAGGACTCAGAAGGAACCGGTTAGCTTCAACGTTGGCAAAGAAGTTCAACGACATCATTGTTTAAATGTCATTAGGAAGACTGTCTTCATTTGCCCCATCTGTGCTCTCGTCATATGCCTATCACTTTTTGAAAATTTTAATTTCTTTTTATTTCAATTTCTTTTATACATTCAATCACATGCTTATCATTTTTTGGCATGTCTGTCTCCCCTACCAGACTGTGTTAGGTACTTACAGCCAGGGACTGGGTTTAACTAGTGTTTCTGACCATTGCATGTTGATTAACGTATAGTAGGCATTCAGTACAGAAATGGTGAGTGACTACATGATTTTCATGCATTAGTTTATGGCAAAGTTTCTTGATTTACATTAAGTAAATGAATCATGTGAAGATTTTTATTTATTTCCTTATTTCCTTTTTATTTATTTATTTTTTTTGGAGTGGTTTTTGCTATAGGGCGCATGCGCTCACCAGAAAGACAGAGATAGAAAGAGAGAAATCACCCGTCGGGGGGATGGCCACGACACAATCCTTTCTCCTTCGTTCTCCTCTCAGGATCTTGGGCACGCACGCACATGTGCCCAGCATAAGTTTAAGCCACCGAGTCCTGGACTTGAACCATGGTCAACTACATTGGAGTCCAACATAGCCATTGCGCCAACAGCTAGTCCCTATTTATTTGTTTATTGAGCAACAGTATGACACACTATAATCCCCCCTTCAGCCTTCCCACCAGCCAATATCAATTCTCATTTCTGGGTTGATCTCAACAGGATTACCTTGCATTTTATAAATATGATTGTATTGTTGACTGGGGGAGTGCTGTCATAAAGTTAGTTAAGACAGATTTTGCAGTTGGTGTTTCGTTTCCAGATAAACAAGCCCATCTTCTAAAATGTCCTATCTAATTGCATTAGATTTTTTCTTTTGTTTCTCTTGCTGCTTCACAATTATTTTTGCAGTTCTAAGAAAAATCTATTATAATAGGCCCCTAACATTTTCTGTTTCTACTTTTACTAGGGAAAAGTTGATTATTTAATATTTCAGAAAGCAGGTTCAACATTGATCTTATAATTTTACTATAGTTATTTATATTGATTAAAAAAGTAAATGCAAAGCAGTCTCAGTAAGAAAAAAATACATTTGACACAGGA
>NW_006160117.1:6056916-6058051 GCF_000334495.1 Tupaia belangeri chinensis | reverse complement strand
GACATGGAGGCCGAAGTAAATAGTACACATTCATGATAATAATTACTAGGAAAACTTAGTTCCAGAGTATTAATATATTGCTTTCACTGTAAAACCCACCCAGTCAATGACCATCTTCTAGCTTTAATGTACTGCTTAAATTAGACAATATGTGATAGTTAAATAAGAGAGTTATTGACTAATTCAGTGAGAAAACCAGAGTAAAACTGCTAACTATAATTAGTACACATTCATGATAATAATTACTAGGAAAACTTAGTTCCAGAGTATTAATATATTGCTTTCACTGTAAAACCCACCCAGTCAATGACCATCTTCTAGCTTTAATGTACTGCTTAAATTAGACAATATGTGATAGTTAAATAAGAGAGTTATTGACTAATTCAGTGAGAAAACCAGAGTAAAACTGCTAACTATAATTAGATAAAAACCCAGCAAATAAAAGTAGTCATGTTTGGTTATTTTCTTTAAAAATTTTCCAGCACTTTCCAGAAGTTGGAAAGGGAAAGGAGATGGAGGGATAGGGAGAAGTTGGTTAACAGATACAAGAGTGCTGGTAGATAAATGGAATAAATGCTAGAGGACTATAGCACAGTAGAGTAATAGTAATTGTTGACAATTCAATACATACCTTAAAATAGAAGAGTGGATTTTAAATGTACACAACACACAGTTATGCTAAATATTTTGGATGGTGGTTTTGTTTATTGCACTGATTTGATCATTACATAATGTGCACATTTAGAAAAAAACCACCCTTGTACCCCATCAATTTGTACGACTATTATATGCAAATTAGAAATTATAATAATAAAACAAAAAAGCTGTTCAATGTCTAATTTAAGGAAATTTGTCATAAACCCTCAGAGAATTTAGGGATTATATATCAGTCCTCAGAACACACTGTTTGGCTCAAGAGGTAGAAAGAACTCCTCAGCATAGTGTTTATATTTGTTGGGCTCCAATCAATAAATTGATGACTCAGAAAGTTATTCCATTTTATTTTCTTTGAGATGACCTGCCAAATCGCAATTTGAAGCTATCTATCTATCTATCATATATGCTATAATATTATAACATTTATTATAATATTATCTATCTATAATATATATTATCTATCTATAATGTATATTAT
>NW_006160117.1:6054524-6056030 GCF_000334495.1 Tupaia belangeri chinensis | reverse complement strand
CTTTTGCCCTGACTCTAGTTTTGTTCTATTCTGAGCTCTATTCTGCTGCTGTTCACTCATTATTAGCATGTGATGGGTGGTATTATACAGTTGCTATGCATGCACACATTTTCGGTAAGGAATAACTCATGGATAGCAACCTGACAATGAAGCTCTATTATGGTACTCTTTTGTATCTTTGAATGTCTGCAAGAGAGGAGAAGAAAGAGCAAATATGCTATGAGAGGTATTAGTGTCCAGTCTCATTATGTCATACATTATCTTAAAACAGATCTGACACAGATTATACTAAGACCTTATTTGTAAAACATTTGGGATGTAAGCATAAAACATATTAACGAAGGACTGTTTATCTAGTGCAATGTCTACTAAGTACTTTCATAAATGGCATTTAACTCAGTCCTCATATTTACACTGGGAGGTAAATATCAACCTAATTTTGAAATGCTTTATGAAAATAAAATTAAAAACAGAGGTAAAGCTCATATGGGATAACTCTACATCTCTGTGGATTTTCACAAACTGAGCACACCTGTGAAACTAGCAGCCAGCTCAAGAAAACAGAATCTGATCAGTGCTGCAGAAGCTGCTGCCTTCCTGCTTCCTTTTCATTGCAAACTCTCCCCCTTCAAGGCCACTAATACCCTTTTTTCCCCCTATAGGATGTGTGTGCTCTCTAGAGACAGAGAAAGAAAGACAAAGGAAGAGAAAAAGTGAGAAAGTACCCCCAAGGGGAAATGACCATGCCACAATCCCTTCTCCATTCTCCTCTCAGGATTTTGGGCATATAACCACCCGCATGAGGTGTTTCTCAGGATGATGAGTCCACTATTCAAAGTGTGTAGTCAGTAATTTGGGATTCAGTCGCCTCAACCTCCATGCCATCTTCTGGCCTAGAAACAAATACTCCTACTTCTAAAATGCTTATGTACTTACGATATACCAGTTATCTACCTGATGAATTGTAGAGTAAATGCTAGCATTTTGTTTTAACAGAATCATAGAATATGTACTGCTCGATCTCAGTCTTCTTTCACTTAACACCAGGCCCGTGAGCTTCATCCATAGTGTTAAGTGTAGTTGTAGAATAGTTTGTTCTCATTGTTATACAGTTTCCCACTATGTGAATATGCCATAATGTATTTATCCATTCTACTATTGATAGGCACTCAAGTAATTTCTGTTTGAGACTATTATAAATAGTCCAAGTGTGAAGTGCTAGTACATTTCTTTGGATGAAAATATGTGTATGCATTTCTGTTGGATATATGCCTAGGAGTGGGAATTTTGAGCCATAAAATATGCATTATTAACTCAATGTTTACTTAAGATAAAAACTAAGGCTTAAAGAAATTAAGCAACTAGCACAAGTTCACAGAACTTGTAAGTGGTAGGGACAGGCTTTCAATACATGTTAAATTACAAAATCCACTACCCTACGTACTTTAGACCCAACAATAGAAGAAATATAACAGTCATTAAACATTTTCTGGTTACAATATATTG
>NW_006160117.1:6052246-6054493 GCF_000334495.1 Tupaia belangeri chinensis | reverse complement strand
CCCTACACGGCATTTTCTGAAGTCTAGTCCAGTTTTTGCCTTTTGTTTTTAAATGTAGCAAGTAATGAATCAATACGACAATTAATCAATAAAAGAGACACAGAAAAATGGTTGGGTAGTGTTTAAGTTTTAGGACAAATATTTTATATAACCTCATTTACACTAAAAACAAGGAATTGCTGTACCAAGTTACAGCTCTTATAACATGCTTCAAACTCTATCTATGGCACTATGCTTATGTGTATACATACACATATTTTTGATGTAATATATTCCAATTTCCAAGTCTACTCAGAGTAAGCAACTTACCTACTTTCTCGTTATCTTCAAATGTGAAGCTATCTTCTTGGTTGACAGGTTGAATTGGTAATAAAGCAATGAAAAGTGACTAGTGAGTCCATTCACTTAACAGTGAGATGGATTTTCATTAAAATGCTTATTGTGTACTTAACATATACCAGTTATGTACCTGATGAATTGTCAGAGCAAGTATTCTGAGTAGTCTGGCATATGTCCAATTTCGAGTTGGGAAAAAACTTATGGGCATCGACTGATGACCTGCGAAATCCTTCTTTTCCATGATTTCTCTAGTCTGCAGCTATTTTCTTTGCTTTTACTTCCTTTAGCACTTGAATTTTGTGCCACATAATTTAGTGCAATTCTGCATTGCTTGCTAATTATGTTGTGAATCTTGATTCCTTAAATAGATCATTATCTCCTTGAAGGCAGAAAACTTTCCACAGCATTCTTTGGTATTTTTCTATATCTCACACTGTGCTGTGACTCATCTTTTTGAGTAGCCAGAACTGTGATTTGGTCTTTAAGATGCGGCTACTTTTTCACTGGGAAATGGACCTGCTTATGTTTCACTCTCCTGAGGTGACCACATTAGAGAAGTTGTAGTGTAAATGTGGGCATACATAAAAGGTTTCAATTTCAGTCATCCTACGACTAGGTTATAGTTAGTGATTGAAGTTAAAGTAGTTTTGGGGGGAGCCATTTTGCAAGAAAGAGCAATGAGTATCACTTAGATGCAATAAGTTATCCTGTGGACTTGAAAAAGAATAGATTCTAAAAAGAAGTTGAACTATAGTATGTACATAGAGCGAAGATTTTTGATGAGGTTACAAATGGGATGTGCAGCCCACTAAAGGGGGGAAATAAAATATAAAGAAAAAGAAAACCAGAGAGAATCTGTGGCCAATAACATGAGACTGCTCTGACTCTATAGAGGCTTGAATCTGCATATTTTGTGATATGCAGAACCAAGGGCCACGTGAATATTTCTAGTGGACATTTTTCCAACTCACATGAACTTCAGTTAATAAGTATAAGGATACAGTATTTTTTCTAAGCTTCAGCTCATTGATTTAGTTTATCTTTTTCTAACTCAGTAAATATAAAGTGAATGCCTTCTACGAGCTGGGGAATGTGCTATGCACTAGGGATTCACACAGTAGATCTTTGCCCAAAAAGGAGTTTTCTTTCTTTCTTTCTTTCTTTCTTTTTTAAAGTTTTGCCCAAGTGTACATGCGTTCGCCAGAGAGAGACAGAGAGTGAAAGATTAGGAAAGTGACAAATTCCTTTCTCCTCAATCTCTTCCTCCCTTTAGGATTTTGGGCACACAGACACATGTGCCCAGTGTGTTTCTTAAGGCACCAAATTTGAGACTCAAGCCACACAGTTGGCCTTGTGGGATCCAGTAGTCTTAATCACCATGACATTGGTTGTTCTAGAGTTCTCTGTCTTATGCAAGAGGTAGACATACATGTAAGTAATCTAATTTTTAATGGATTAAGTACTTTAATAGAAGAGCACTTAAAATTGGGTCATGAATTCTGAGTTTTAATCCCAGTTCGCTTAAGTGCATTCAGACCTTGAGCAAATTATTTAATTTTTGTAAGGTTGTTTTTATGTATAATAGAAGAATGCATCTGTCCCTTTTATTTCATAGGATGGTCATGAAAATCAGGCAAGCTAATATATTTTAAACAATTTCTAATTTTTTAAACATTTTATACTTTTAATCAGCATATATCACTTAGCATGTAAATTGAATTTACCCAACATGAATACACTTCACATCAGTCCAGTTGAGGATACAAAACACATTATCATCAACAAATAATTTCTAAATTTTTAAAGAGTATTCAGTTATAATTTTTTTTTTTGGAGAGATTTTCACTGTAGGGCGCGTGCGCTCGCCAGACAGACAGAGAGAGACATAGAGACAGAAAGCGAGAAATC
>NW_006160117.1:6050195-6052190 GCF_000334495.1 Tupaia belangeri chinensis | reverse complement strand
GGGAGCTTGGGCACGCACGCACACGTGCCCGGCGTGAGTTTTAAGCCACCAGGTCCGGGACATGAACCGCGGTCGACTACGTGGGAGTCCAGCGACATAGCCATTACTCTAACTACTGGTTCCCCAGTTATAATTTTTTTAAAAAGGGCCTATTTTTGTTTTATTTCTGCCTCTAGACTTTTTTTTTTCAGCTAGACATATATCTGTTTAAAAATATTCTATTTGGGACCAGCAGATGGTGCAATGGTTACATCACTGGACTCCCAAATAGTCGACTGCAGTTCGAGTCCCTAACCCAGTGGCTTAAAACTCACACAAGGTGTATGTGCATGTGTGTCCAAAATCTCAAGAGGAGAATGGAGGAGAAGGAATTTCAGTGTGGTCATGCCCTTGGGGGATGATTTCTCACTTCTGTCTCTCTGTTTCTCTGGCAACACATGTGCCCTATAGCAAAAATCTCTCTCTCTAAAAAAAAAAAATATATATATATATGTATATTCTATTTATGGAGAATATATTTCATTTATGATTTATGGAGAGTCAATTTCCCATAATAAGAAAGAACTATTAATTAACACAAGTAAGTATAGAATCATTCTAAATAGTCAAGTCTTTTATTAGTAATTCCATATTCATAGTGTGAACTTAAAATGTTATTTTGAGAAAAAGTTGCACATCATTTTACATTTCTAAATTATTTTCTGGGGCAAAATCTGACTTTATCATTTTAATGAAATAGAGAAAGTAAAATGACCTTGATTTTTCAGTTTCTGCCAAGTATCTCTAAACAGCGAATTCACAAAGCATCAGTAGTTCTGACTCTGATATATTATCCTGATTGAAATTGACATTCTATAGAATAATTTTATGCCTTTATACAATTTATTGTGATTCCTTAAAAAAAAAGCTTTATCTTTTCATAAGCAAAAAATTATTTTAATTCCTTAAATTTATAGTTGTTATTGTCTAAAAGATAGTTTATAGGTTGTCTTTTATACCTAACATTTCTCAAAATTGTTATTTTCATATCTAAAATGTATTAAGAATGTGGTCATTTCTCATATAGATAGAAAAGTTAAAGTATGAAGGAAAAATTACTGTTTTGAAAGACAGTAGTGGAGAAATATAAACAATATGACAAAATAATTTGTTGTAATTTTCTTTTCTTTCTTTTTTCTTTTTTCTCTAGAGATTTTTACTATAAGGTGTGTGTGTTCACCAGAAACACAGAGAGGGACAGAGAGAAAGATAGAAATCATCCCTCTCCATGGGGGATGGCCACACTACAACCTCTTCTCCTCTATCCTCTTCTTAGGATTTTGGGCATGCACCCAAATGCACCCAGTATGAGTTTCAAGCCACCAGGTCTGGGTGGAACGACAGCTGACTATGTGAGAGCCCAGCGTCTTAGGAATTGCACTACCTACTGGTCCTATTGGTCATAATTTTCTATGCCTCTACTGTCTACATTGAGCCACTGATGCATTACTGTGTTGGTAATTTAATGTCTGACTCTTTATTGAAAGGTTTAGACAAGTCTCTAGCATCATCATTTCTTTTTATAAAGAATTATTTTTTATTTAACATTTATTTATTTATTTACTTATTTTAATTTGACCAGAGAGGGACAAAGCGAGAGCCAGAGAGAGAGAAAGTGAGAAAGCGAGTCACCAGGTCCGGGCCTCGAATCGTGGTTGGCCATATGGGAGTCCAGCACTCTTAACCACCATGCCACCTGCTGTCCCCTCTATCATCATAATTTCTACCATTTATTGACAAGCATACCTCTGCTGGCTAAACTGCCTTTCACATGAAGCTATGTAGCTATTCTGAAACACACACACACACACACACACATACACACACACACAAATAAGCATCAATGAACTGGAATAGAGAGCTTACTTTACTTCGGTTAAGCATAAGGATCTGTCCGCCAGCAAAAGAAAAAAATTTTTTTTTTTAAGTAGCAAAGGTCAGTCCTTTTAGAATCTG
>NW_006160117.1:6040688-6050179 GCF_000334495.1 Tupaia belangeri chinensis | reverse complement strand
GACTTATATAAAAATAACCATCACTGATCAGATCCAGTTCAACCCAGCTTTGATATGATATTTTCTTTGAATTATTCCTCACCCTTCCAAACAGATTACAATGCTGTTCTCCTTTTGTCAGTATTGCACAGGTTGAGAGAATTAAGCCAATGTTTCTCAGTAATTAACCAACTCCTATTGTAAAAAGCAGAAAAATCATCATATAGGAGAGAACATTTTAGTCAAAGTAACAAAAAGCAAGTGAAAATATATTTTTCTAATATTTATAACGAAAATATTGGTTATTTCTATAATGTTTTTAAAGTGATTTAGGGACAAAATGATCACTTCTCATTTTTTTATTTGGAGAGGTTTTTGCTATAGGGTGTGTTCACTCACCAGACAGACAGAAAGAGACAGAGAAACAGAAAGAGAGAAATCACCCCCCAGGAGGGATGGCCACACTACAATCCCTTCTCCTCCATTCTCCTCTCAGGATCTTGGGCACGCACGCACACGTGCCCGGTGTGAATTTTAAGCCAGCAGGTCCGGGTCTCGAACCACAGTCACCTACATGGGAGTCTAGCAACATAGCCATTACGCTAACTGCTGGTCATATCAATATTCAGGCCACATTAATATCAAGCAAGGCATGTACAGTTCTGCCTCCACTGTCGACTCTCCCAACAGAGATGCTTTTCCAAGTCTATTGTATGTTCTCCGACATTATCATACACACATATAACCCAGCCAATCACAATCTATGCATCTCTCTCTCTCTCCCAAAATGTTTGGGAAAATCCACTTGCAAAGCTGTAATGAGGCTCAAGAAAAGACATGAAAGAGGCAAAAATTTCAAAATAGACAGAATTATATGTTGGAGGAAAGCTCATGCAAGTTTTCCTTGGATGACGGCGGGTTTATGGATTAATTATGAGGATATGAGCTTTGAATTTTTATGTGTTCCTTGGAAACACCCCTTTTTCTTTTTCCATCACTTTCCATTGATGGGACTTATTCATTCTAGATGATAAGTGACTGTGGCAAAACATTGGTGTTAATTTGAAACAATCATGTACTAAGAATTAATGTAAGTGCTGTGGTTTCAAGAAATCTTTTTTGGTTTGTTTTCACTCTTCATATGGATATACTTGGAGTTAGAAGAATGCATTATTTTGTATGTATGTGCACTTATACATTTGGGACTTAAGCAGACCTCTTATCAGTGAGATGATGAGAATTTTACTTACAGTAGATTTTTTTACTCTGTAGCAGAAAACTCCTACCCACTCCTTGCTCTGTGAGGTACAAGTAATGAGCCTAATATAAATCCTTACATTATGAGCTATTATCACTGCATTAGAAACATAGAGGAGAGGAGGTTCTCATTCTGGTGATGGAGGAGTAGCTCTTTTGAGATGAACCTTCCTGCAGAAAACAACTTGAAACACAAGGCGAAATATAAAAAAAATCTAGAGCCACTGGAGAGTAAATAAATTCAGACAGAAATTAATAGACAGTGTACAGTAAGAAGTAGAAAATGAAAAGGGGTAACTTTCACCATTTATGGAGGACGCACTGTAGTCAGTGCCATGTAAGATGGCTAAATCTGGGATAAAGTCATGTAGTCTGACTGGCTTGAAGACAGAGAGGATGGATGTTAAGTGATCACAGCAGTGAGAAAATAAATGGAAAATATCGAAAGGAGAAGTCCAGTGAGGGAACTTTAAATTCTGGAGATTAACTCTGCCCAAACCTCTGACCTCTGAACTGTGCATTTGCAAGACAATGTCCAAGCAAAAGCAAAAATAACTGAATAAAGATTTCAGCTGCTGCTCACTGCAGAGGAGACAGTTTAGAGTTTCAATTCATACAAGTTAAGGGCCTTCTGAAAAGCTAAAAGACAAAAATACTCTTTAAGGCAGCATAACAGGGGACCAGCAATTAGTGTAATGGCTATGTCGCTGAACTCCCATGTGGTTCAAGTCCCGGACCCAGTGGCTTAAACTCATGCCGGGCACTCCTGAGAGGAGAATGGAAGAGAAGGTATTGCGGTGTGGTAATCCCCCTGAGGAGTGATTTCTCGCTTTCTATCTCTCTGTCTCTCTCTGTCTTTGGCGAGCGTGCGCACCCTATAGCAAAAACCTCTTCCAAAAAGAAAAAAGAGAGCATAACAGAATTCAGAGTCTGTATATGCATGCATTGGCAATTCCCAACTCTGTTACATAATATGAACTTTTTCTCTGGTTTATAACTTGTGTGTGTGTGTATGTGTGTGTGTGTGTGTGTGTGTGTGTGTGTGTTTTCATGCAGTTTCTTCATGAGTGTTCCATTCCCAGTCACTATGCACAGTTCAAGGTGATGTCCATCTTAGCTAGTAGACTACTATTTGGGAAGTCTCATTTCTGGAACCATGTATGACTCTTGGGACAGTGATTAGAATTTATGTAGCCCTTTGACTTTATTCAACTCTAGATGACCAACTAGCTAAAAATATGCAGAAACTATATACTCTGCCCATACTACACACTCTGTGCTTCACTTTCATCATCTGATAAATGCGGACAATAATAGAACCTAGCACATAGGTGTGTTGAAATGAATGAGAAAATGCATATAATTTTTTAGCTCAGTGCTTGGCATAGAATAAGCATGTGAAAATGTTAAAACCATTGCTATTAACACCATCCTCATCATTTATTTATTTACTTTGATTTTTGCCATAGGGCATGTGCTCCACCAGAAAGAGACAGAGAGAGAGAAAGTAAGAAATCACCCCCTAGGGGGAATGGCCACACTGCAATCCTTTCTCCTCTATTCTCTTCTAGGAATTTTTGGCATACATGCATATGTGCCTGGCATAATTTTCATGCCATCAGGTCCAGGATTTGAACCTTGGTTGTTCATGTGGGAATTCAACACCTTAGACATCACATCACCTGCTGGTGCCATTATCATCATTATTATCTTTTTACTCTGACAGAGTATTTCCTAGAGTATTTGTTTAGCCATTACAGAAATATTCGATGCCTACCCTTTGGCAGACACTGTCTTTTTTTTTAAGTTATTATTCATTCAATTTTATTAATTATTATTATTAGTCAAATAATAATAGCTAATTATTATTATTACAAAAATTTTCTATAGAGCATATGCACTCATCAGAGAGAGACAGAGAGAGAAAATGAGAATGCAAACCTCCAGGTCTGGGTCTTGAACTATGATCACCCTGGTGGGAATCTAGTGCCTTAACCATCACATCACTGCTGGCCCTGGCAGATACTGTCTTAAACACTGGATTATCAAAGACATTATTTAAATTCTCAGTGAAATTATAACAGATTTGTATTGAATAAAGATCTGATCAGGTACCTGACAGATGCCTGAATTGGTAGTTTGGAGGACATGTCCAGGTCAGTGAGCTGGTTTAGGTCTAAGTGGTTGTTCTTTATTTATTTATTTATTTATTTTTGGAGAGGCTTTTGCTATAGGGTGCGTGCGCTTGCCAGACAGACAGAGAGAGACATAGAGACAGAAAGCGAGAAATCACCCCCCAGAGGGGATGGTCACGCCATAATCCCTTCTCCTCCATTCTCCTCTCGGGATCTTGGGCATGCATGCACACGCGCCCGGCGTGAGTTTTAAGCCACCGGGTCCGGGACGCGAACGCAGTTGACTATGTGGGAGTCCAGTGACATAGCCATTACGCTAACTGCTGGTTCCCTAAGTGGTTGTTCTTATTGCCAGTAGTGAACCCTTGGATTGGCTGCAATTACTTGTATAGACATAGTGCTAATCTCTACCCAGTTAGGCTGCTTATCTCACTATCATGTTAATGCATGATATTTGTTCTGCCTTGGACTATCCATGTGTGCCACTCTCTGTTCATGTCCACAAAACTGACACCCCAGCCTGCCATAGATAGCAAGATAAGTAATCCAGAGATGAGGGTGCTAATGAGATACAGAAAAAAAATTTAAAACACATACCAGTGAAAACATACATAAAAATGTTTTTGATGGCCCAGACATGGTGGTACAGGTGATAAGGAACTGCTATGTGATACTTAAGTCATAGAAGAGGTCCTGGGTTTGGATCCTGGGTTGACTTGAACACACCAAGCTCACCTGACTTGAACGTGCCCATGATCCTGGCTGACTGGAAGACTAGGGGCAGGGCAGGTTCACAGTGGGGTGAGACCCTGTTGACGGTACCCCCTCTCAACAAATAGATACATTATTTTACAAATAATGTTTTTGAGGTATATATGAAATGATAGTTCCTAGAAAAGGCTTTGGAAGGAACATGAACCAAATGGCTGAGTCACACACTGCAAATTCCAGCTGCAGTGCTAAATCAAAATGCAGTTTTCTGGCCCACAAATCAAAGAAATGTTGGGAAAATATAGGTCATTTCTGTCACATCCAATGGCAATTTCAATCAACAGTAATATCACAATTAGCCACATAATTGAGTATAGAAGGTTAAATGTTGTTGGTAAGCACCCCAAAGTCTTTATGTACATACGGTGTAAACGGAATGCTAAAACTTTGAAAGTTACCTTCGTGATAAGGAAGGGAGAGTGGAGATTAGAATTACTTATTTGACTCGAAGTAACTGTACTAGCAGAGATGAGAGAGATTTACACGTCTACATAGGAAACTGACACATAAAACCTGTAGTAAATGACTTCAGTTTATCTTTTTTTTTTTTTTTTTTCATTTTTCTTTTTTTTTTTTTTTTTTTATATAGGAAGATCTTTGAAGCCAGTACGGTACAAATGTGAGGTATGTTTACTCCGACTTCCCCCAGCGCAGTTAGAAATCATCCAGCACTCAGTCTCCCATGAACCCCAATCAGTTATCATCTCTTTAACTTAGTAAAACTTTTTGTTCTGTGGATCCAAGGGTCAGCAAACTTTTCTTTAAAGGGCCAGAGAGTTAATATTTTAAGATTTATGAGCCAAATACTGTCTTTGTTGCATATTCTTTTTTGTTTTTATTTTTTTTTACCACCCTTGAAGAATGTGAAAAACTTTCTTAGCTCTAGGGCTGTATGAAACCAGGTCACTAGTTGAATTTGGCCCTCGGGCCATAGTTTGCCACCTCCCCCACTAAATCATTGCAGAAGTGGATATGTGGGTAAAAATGTACCAGGAAGTTTATATACAATTAACCACACACATATGTTTTCACACACATGGTACATACATGAAAATTGTTGTCTTTCCTATTAGAAAATAAATTCTTCCTGTGCAGAGACTTCACTACTACTTTCCACAATTCTTTCAAACAGTACAAAATGAATTCTGCACACAATGGATCGCAATAAATACAGACTGACAGACTATTATAAAGAAAATAGCTTATGTTAAAAGACCGTATCCAGGGAAAATCTCAGGTTTCTTTTTTCAAAAGAAAAAAAATGGCAATTTTGCTTTCTACTTAATATCTAGGAATATGTGACACTTACCATGCAAGTCTGTGTGTACCTGGTAATGTTATTATCATTATCAATAATGATATTACAGTTTTAACATCTTACATCACAAATTATGGTTTTCAAAATGCTTTATTTATATATCATGTATTAGTATTGAAATCAGAAATACTGTCCATTTCCACAGATAATAACATTTTCACATTAAGAAAAAAACAGTAAACAGACTTCAAAAGCTCCAGATTTCCTGTTGCCAAAATTCAGCTAGAATAATAGCTCAAAACCCACCATACATGAAATCTATTTATTACAATAAAGAATTAACAAAGCAAAAAAGTAGGATAGATATGTTTATTTTATTTTTTACTAAGTTGTATAGATGTCTAAATTTGATCAAAGACATGGATTAAAGATTTCAGAGGAAGAAATGTGTATAGAAATTCAAGTTTCACTGTTAACTTTTTACTTTATGAATTTTTTTTTTTTTGGTCATATCTTGGCTGAAGAATCTGGTTGGGCTTTTTTGCCTTTGGGCTTTATTTATTTATTTATCATCACTGCATTGAAGGGCCATGTATTCTCGTCATGCATTTTTTAAAACTACGGCTGAGGCATTTTCACTTTCAGTGCTATAATAAACATTTTATTATTGAACTCCAGTATGTTCTCCTTTCCTCTAAAGATACCTGAAGTTATGTATCACTAAGGATAAAAATATATTCTTCCTGGTTCAGAAAGTTTTTATTTACTGTAGTTCAAAATGCCAGCATTATGAGATAAGTTATCATACAAGATGTTGACAACAAACGTCAATATGCACCTGTCCACTTCATGCAGCAGAATTTTTTGTGCCATTATTCACAGCTGGGACATGCAGTTACGTACACTTCCCCTTCATATCACCACCTCATTGCACTTACGGCTTCAAAGGCAATTTTCAAGGTTGATAAATGAAAAAGATGGGAAACAGTGAAATGGCAACTCTGCCCATTGTTATTTCCTCTTTATGTTAGTTCTTGGTCTTGTTCTGATACCAACTTCACCAACGCCTCTTTCTACCCAGTTCTGTACTCAGCAAACTCATCTGTTTTTTGTCCTTCCTTCTCTTCCCAAAGATAAACAGGATGCGTGTTTGTAAATACATGTAAATATGTATATTTAACAAACTAGAAGCTCTCTGTTGTTTCTGAAATTACTTCTAAACAACTGTTTTATGATTTTGTGGTCTTTCATAATGCTTCTTACTGGCTAAGACAATATATTTCATAATCTTAAACTTGGTCAATTGTACAGAGCTTGTAGTTAAAGTGTATTTCCAGAGAGTTATTATTAGTCAGTGATATGGATACACAATGAGTTCAGAATCTACTAGGGGAATAAAAACAAATTTCTAAAAATAGTCTTTTTTTCCACAGAGTTGTTAGTCATACCTCCATGGTCAAACATAGTCTTTTAGCACATACCACGCATACCTCAGAAAAACATCCAGGAAATCATTGTCTCCTTTCTTGCTTTTCTTTCTAAGAGTGGCATCAATCAGGCTCTGGAGTTATCTCAGGAGCAATACATTCAGGATCTTCAGAGTGAAACATCCACAGATCATATCAAATTTTTCTTGTCATGATGGGCAACCATCATAGCTTCATTTTTTTTTTAATTTAAAACATTTTTAAAGAATTATTTATTTAATTTTATTTATCATTGTTGTTATTTTTATATTTGTTGTAGAGTCCATGTGCTCACCACAGAGAGAGAGAGAGAGAGGGAGAAAAGGAAAGTTAAGAAAGCAAGCCACCAGGCCTGAGACTCAAACCAAGTTCAGCCATATGGGAATCCAATGCCTTAACCACCATGCAACTGGCTGGCCCCCATAGCTTCATTTTATAATAATGTGTTTATGCTAACAAAGTTCTTATTTTCTCTGTCTAATCATTGAATGGTGACGAATATCTTGCCACACTTATTCCAAAGTAATTTTTCTACTTTGTTGGTGGTGTTGTTTCACTGACACCCAAAGACTGCAGTGCACCTTGCATTCACAAACTCAGTTCATGTATTTTCTCTCCCAGAACCTCTCTTCTGCACTTATTCCAGTCTTACAGAATCTGGCTCTACAGCCATCATGGAGACTTCTAACTTCTCTTCCACTTTTCTATTATTATGTAACAATTTACCCATAGCTTAATGATATTAGATAATAAATATTTTATAATGTTCAAAATTTTATAAGTGATAAATTTGGGCTGGCGTTACCAGGGACAGATAATTTTTATTCCACAATGCTGGAGTCTCAGCTAAGTGGTATGAATGGCTAGAGATACCTGGACTAGCTTAGCCAGTAGTCTAATATCTGAAGCCTCAGCTCTGGCTGCTGATTGTGGTTCTTCTTCTCCATATTACATGTGCTGGAGCTAGAATATCTAAGATGGCTTCTTCATTCACATACCCGGTGTCTGCACTGGGATGGCTAGAACACTGAGGCTGGCCCAACCCCTCCTCATACAGCCTCTCCATATGGTTTGTTTGAACTCCCTAACAATGTGAAAGTCTCAGGGTACTCAGACTACTTTTCATAGTGACTGGCTCCTCCAGAACACTGAAGACAGTGAAAAACCAAGCAAATAGTGTTAGGATAGTCTATATTTCTAATACATAAAACTGAAAAAAGATCTTCCCTTGAATATAACTTTTAAACCACTACAGATTGTTTAGAAAAAGAAAGACAAACCAACAGGTGGCATGGTGGTTAAGACACTTAGCTCTTACATGGCCGATTGCATGATTCGAGTCTCAGACCCAGACACTTGAAATCATTCTGTGCTCAAATGCATGCATGTCCAAAAACCCAAGAGAAGAATGGAGGCAAAGGGGTTGTAGTGTGGCCATCCACCTCTTGGGAGTGATTTCTCACTTTCCCTCTCTTTGTCTCTGGCACACGCAAGCACCCTATGGCAAAAACCTAACAGAAAAAGAAAAAGAAAGAGAAAGAGAATCCAATAGCAAAATGAGTAAGAGAAATGAATGAGTATTTTACAAAAGAAGACTACATAATGAACAACAAATATTTAAAAGGCCTTTAGCCACACTGATCACCAGTTGAATGCAACTAAAATGCAATATGATACCACTAACTACCCAGAAGAATGGACAAAATAAAAAGGACTGATTGAACCAAGTGAAGATGAAGATGTTCAGATTTCTCATATCCTGCTGTGGGTAAATTGACGATAAATACTCTGGAAAATAGTTTGGCATTATCCTACTGATGTTGAAAACGCACATTCCCTATCACCCAGCAATTGAACTCCTTGGAAATAAGTAAGTCATAGGTCAAAACCAAACATGGATAAATCTCACAGACATATGTTAACCATCAAAGAATATATATAAAGTATGATTTTATTTCAATATTTTTTTCAAATCTCCACAACTATGTTACAGTGTTTAAGAATTTATGGGTAGACTTAAACTTTATAGTGAAATATAAGGAAGCAATTACCATATGAGTAAGGAGAATGGCTATCTTTGGGGGAAAGAGGAATAGTCTTAAAGAGGAAAGATGGGGATGATTTCTGAGGTTCAACAATATTCCACTTATTGTACTAGGTGCTGGATGCATGAGCGTTTGTTTTGTGATAAATCATTGAGCAGTATATCCTTGTAATGTGCACTTTTCATCTGTATATTGTATAACTAAAAGGATTAAAAATACAGATGCTCCTCCACTTACTATGAAGTTACATCCTGATAAACTCATTGAAAGTTGAAAATGCATTTAATACAACTAATCTACCAAACATCATATCTTAGCCTAGCCTACTGTAAATATGCCCAGAACACTGATGTTAGCCAACATTTGGGCAAAATCATCTAATACAAAGCTTATTTTTACAATTAATTGTTGAGTATCTCATGTACTTTACTAAATATTCTATGAAAGTGAAAAACAGAATGATTGTATGGATTTTCAAAGTATGGTTTCTACTAAATACATATATTTTTTTAGAGAGTTTTTTTTTTTTTATGCTATAGGGTACGTGCGCTCGCCAGACAGAGAGAGACATAGAGACAGA
>NW_006160117.1:6040282-6040601 GCF_000334495.1 Tupaia belangeri chinensis | reverse complement strand
ACGCACACGTGCCCGGCGTGAGTTTTAAGCCCCCGGGTCTGGGCCGTGAACCATGATCGACTACGTGGGAGTCCAGCGACATAGCCATTATGCTAACTGCTGGTTCCCAATACATATTGTTTTCACATCATCATAAAGTTGAAAAATTAAGTTGAGCCATCATAAGTCAGGGACTGTCTATAGAACTAAATTAATTATCCCGCTCTTTCAAAAAATTTTTTTATTGTTTTGTCTTGGTCTGGATGGCTATGGGACTTTCTATTTTATTATTTTTTATTTTGTTTTATTAGTTCCATTTTTTTGGCCAGCTACTTATAAG
>NW_006160117.1:6027800-6039759 GCF_000334495.1 Tupaia belangeri chinensis | reverse complement strand
CCGCATCAGCTGATAATCATCTCTGCTTACCGAACCGCTTTCCCCGAAACTGTATTCCATGGAGACCCACCTACAATTGAGGAACTGCACTAGACCCACCCTTAATCCACCCCTGATGGGGAACTGCACTAGACCCACCTTTAATCCACCCCTGAATAGAATCTATGTTTTATTGTTAAAAGACTTTATGAGCTGATAATTGAAACACGTAGCCCCTCTCCCATTTACTTGTATGTAACACATTTTCAATAAAAATGCACGATAATTCCTAGCAGTTGTCACTCCTCAGAGAGCGATCTTTGAGGGGTGTCCGGCATAGAACGTGCATGAGAAAGCATCGAGGCCTCTGTCTTCTGTTCACCTTCGCCGCCTTCGTCGAGACAACCCATCCACGCTGAGGCTAGACCCCGGCAAGTTGCCATGTAATCAGGCTGCACCCTGAAAATATGTTTGGTGTTCATGATTTTTCATGTGGTCTCCAAGGCTTTGCTTCTCTGAACTAACTAAATCTGGCAAGTGGCAGAACTTGGGGAGTAGGTAAGATGCAGACTTCTGCTATCATCTGATTCTCCCTTATTTTGCATTCTGTTTTATATAGGGAAGTGGCTTTTGATACTCAGCATGTGTTGTTCACTTTAATAAGTATATGTTTGTCAAATTTCTGAGTGTAGCTGTATATTCAGCCATATATATATCAGAATATGTATCTTACACACAAGAAATAAGCCTGAGGTAGATTTTGTCTTAGCTGTTCTTAGCTGCAATCCTTTTCACAGATGTTTTCCTAGTCACTGAAAATTTATTTTCATTATGCTTTAATTTGATTCTTTCTTTCATAGAGAGAAATCCTTAACTTACTTTGATAAATTTCCAAAGAAAAAACATGTGATTTATCAATAACACCAACTAGAGGTGAAACTGTAAGTCAGTCGAACAGATAGATATCTTTTATCCCCTACTTCATATTTTCTTGTTGAAAGGAAACTAAAACGAGATGTAGAATAATTCAAGTTAGAACATTTGATTCATTTTTCTTTTGAAAGAATAACATGTTCTTAAAAGTTCTGTAATTTTTTGCTTTATGAAATTTTCTTTTAAAAAGCATGTTCTTAAAATCCTGATGATAGTAAAATATCATGTACTTCCCAAAAAAGGAAGAAAACTAAATATTAAGATCTTGCTCTGCATGGAGGTTCTCCAGCTGCACATCATTGTCTATTTAGTCTAATCCATTTCTAGGTGCACCCTAAAATAGAAAGAACCTTCCACATAAATGTAGGAGTGGTGGACCATGCCATCCCTTCTATTAAGAGACTCCAATATGTAGTGAGACAAGCTATTAGAGATGATTACTTCTACAGCACAGTATTTCTAAGCACCAGTGTTTTGCAGAACATACCCTTACATGCTGGCATGAATGGTAGTTTCTTTTTTAAAGTTTATTTCTTTCTTTCATGAAAGACGGAAAGAAAGGCAGGCACCCCTAATAGGATTTTCATACTATGATCCACTCCCTGTCTCGCCTAGCCAGGATCATCACAAATATGCCTGATATGTACCGGGAGACCTTAGGACACAAATCCAGTGGTTGTAGTATTGTGGAGTGTTGTGTTAGTGCTGTGCCACCATGGCTGGACTGAGTAGTAGTGTCAAAGAAGCTGAGATGCTTCCACAAGTGGCTTTAGCAAATGATTTCTTTTGAACTTGCTGGTTTGTAGTGATATTTAAAGGAATTATTTCATTTAAATTTATTTAGTTATTTATTCATTCATTCAAATTTGACCAGAGAGGGAGAGAGTAAGAGAGAGAGAGAGAGAGAAAGTAAGCCGCCAGTTTTGGACTGAACTGCGGTCAGCTCTGTGGGAGTCTAGTGCCATCAACTACCATGCCACTTGCTGGCCCCACGTTTGTGGTAATTTTAACCAGTTCTATCACACTGAGTAATTCAGTTGTGGTTCTTGTTCTTACTGTCATATGAACTCGGCCTATATACAAGACTACAGACTTAAAAGTATAGGCACTGAAGTTAGAGCAACCAGGTTTAAATTCCGTCAGTCATTTGCTAGCGGTGCAATATATGGCAAGTTACTTTTACCTTTAAATCTCAGTTTCCCCATTCATAAAATAATACTTATTTTATAGGTTGCTCAGGGTTTTAAATATAACAATGCATGCATACGTACCTTTTAGCATGATGTCTCACTTATAGTATATGCATAACAAATAATAACTTATTTTTTCTAATTTGGTTATTATTATAAGAAATTGATTTATTGTAATAATCAGGCTCATCTTACATAGTGAGACTAAAATAATATAGTAATTAAAGTCAACATAGGTTGCTGGACTAAAAGAAGTCTGTGCAGTATGAGGGATACAAAATTTTACCCTACTTACAAGCTAACAGTTGGCCACAGTTTCATGGATGTTGACAGAAGACAGGATACTCTTGAATCAGAGTCAAAGGACTTTATTACTCACAGCATAGCAGATAGCATGAGCATCACATCTGTGTTAATTCCTTTTGCCTCTTCCAAATATCCTGGGAGCAATATATAGCATTCCAGATGGATACCACACATGCAGCTCCTTTGTATCACAACCAAAGAGCCTTGTGCTGAACAACTCCTAGCCTTTTTTTTTGTTTCGGTGTCTATAAGGTGCGTGTGCTTGCCAGATAGAGAGAGAGAGAGACAGAGAGACAGAAAGTGAGAAATCACCCCCCAGGGGAGATGACCACACCGCAATCCCATCTTCTCCATTCTCCTCTCAGGATCTTGGGCACGCACACACACGCACCGGGCATGAGTTTTAAGTCACTGGGTCTGGGACACGAACCGCAATCGACTACGTGGGAGTCCAGCGACATAGCCATTATGCTAACTGCTGGTCCCTACAACTCCTAGTGTTTTAAAGGGAGTTGCCAGCAAACTTACCCAACCTTTGCCCTTCAGGGAGACATTCTCTTTACTACCCTTAAAAACAAGTAAATATTCCTTCTTTCCTTATGAGAGAGACTATCTCTACTATCCAAAGCTGTTTGCTATGCAAATATCTTTGAAAACAGAATCCAGTACAAAAGATGTCAATGCTTCTTTCTACTGAAAAGATGTACAGAAACATGAGAGAAAAATAAATTGTCTCTCAAAAAAGAGAAATAAAGACTTGGAGAAATTGGGTGAAGGGGAGATGAAAGAGAATAGTGCAGAATTTTTTTTAAATTTTAACTTTAAAAAATAATTGTTTATTTATTATTATTAATTTAATTAAAATTTTTATTTTATTATTATTTTAATTTGCTATAGGGAACGCATGCCCACCAGAGAGAGACAGAGAGAGAGAGCAAGAGAGAGAGAAAATGAGAAAGCTAGCCTCCAGGTCTGGGACTCAAACCATAGTCAGCCACGTGGAGTCCAGGACCTTAACCACCATGCTATCTGCTGGCCCCTTAATTTTAACTTTTAATTTTTGTGTAATAGATACACAGGAAAATACAAGTATCCTAATTGTACAGTTCAATCAACTTCAAAACAGCACATTCATGTAAACAGTTTTTGAGTGAAGAAACATATGACTTCCAGTTCCCAGAAGACTTCCTTGTGCTCTCTTCCAGTCATTGACCACCTCCCAATGGTAATCATCATTGAAAGGTAACCACTGAAACCAGCAGGTGGCCTAATGCTTATGTCTCTAGACTTTCACATGGTCAACCATGGCTCAAGTCCTGTATGTGGTGGCTTAAAACTTATGCTTGGCATGTGTATGTGTGTGCCCCAGATCCTGAGAGGAGAATGGAGGAGAAGGGATTGTGCTGTGGCCATATCCCTGCGGGGTGATTTCTCACTATTTGTCTCTCTCTGTCTCTCCAGCGAGCACAAAAATTTCTCTGGAAAAAAAATAAAAGGTGACCAGTAACCATGGATTAGTTTTTCCTGCTTCTGAAATTTAATTGGAACTGTAGTCTATGTACCCTTTTGTGACTGGTCTCTTTGCTAAATACTCTATTTGCCAGATTTATCTATACTATCGCATATATTTTCAACTGTGCATTCTAACTGCTACGTAATTTTCCACTCTATGGAATCACTACAGTTTATTTATTCTTCTGTTTATAGGCAGTTAGATAAGTTCTGGCTTTAGATTATTATATTGGGTCATCAGAAAAACACAGAAAATACATTGTGACTTTTCCAATGACCCAAAAAATATAGCTGTTATGAAGATTCTAATATTTCACGGGTTTTGTGAATATATGTTTACATTTCTGTGGGGCATTGCAATTGCAAAATTCGTATGTTGAAAACCTAACCTTCAAGGCAATGATATTGGGAGGTGGGACTTTTTGTAATGCTTTAGTGTCCTTATAAAAGAGAACTGAGAAATCACACTTACACCTTTTACTGAGGAAATAGCAAGAAAGTGCCACCTGTGGATTTACAAAGCATACTCACACCAGACACTGAATCTGCTGGCAATTGGATCTTGGACTTCCCAACCTCCAGAACTGTGAGAAATAAATTCTTGTTGTTTATAAACTTCCACATTTATGGTATTTTGTTATAGCAGCCTAAACAAACTAAGATGGTATATACTTACAAGTCGAAATGCTGGGCTTGAAAAATACTTTTAAAAGGGCTCAAATGTGCTAACACCAAATCCGGCCTTAAAATAATCATTTTTCCTAGTTCTTTATTATTATCTTTTAAAGAGTACATTTGCAGCAACTTTAAACAACATGCCAGTCTATGGTCATGATTAAAGTAATGGAGTTTTTAGAGACAGTTAAATTAGACATTCTCATCAGCCTACATATGAAGTTTTAATTAAAATACATTCACATTAAGACTCCATCACTTTAGTGCTGCTATTCACTTTTGCTGCAAAACAAGCAAGGAGGCAAAGATACACTTGAGGGATTTGCAACATACATACCCCAAAGTAGAACAGACAAAACAGAAATGAAAGCTAATACTAAAAGAAAACACCTATGACAGAAAACCCCATTTATGCTGGAAGAAAAGCTTAAGAAGAAATTGGTATGAATATATTCCATATATCTGGAATACTCAACTGGCTATGCAAGCAAATAAAATGGTGTGAAAGGAGTGAGTTTACTGGTTAGATTCACTGAGCCAAGGGAAAATAGCTGGTCAAAGCATTAATCCAAAGAAGCAATTCCCCCCAAATAAGATCCTATCTGCCAGAATATAGAAATATCAGTAAGTTTAAGAGTTGCAGCCAAATCTAGTACACAGAGACATGAAAGGCAAGTGAGAAAGCCATAAAAGGTAGAAACCAGGTCAGGTCTCTAAGGAACTCTTAAAAAAAAAAAACCACACAAACCACACATATTACTTTATAGGACAAATTCAGGAAACTGGAATCTGAGGCAGAAAAGTAGTGCCACTTTGAAAAAACAAACAAACAAACAAAACAACTAGAAAATTCTAAAAAGACCTGTACTTATACTAGATCTGAAGAAAACAAGACTCCCTTCCTACTTCGAAGAAATGAGAGGAAACTGATAAGTGATCATTTAATATACAGAACATACGGATCATATTGATAGAATTGACCAGGGTGTCCAAGGGAACTATAAATGCATCTATTTCTTCTTGAAGTTTTAATGTTTCCTCAGTGCCTTACTACATTTTTTTTTTAAAAGAAATGGGGAAGAAAATTTCAAAGAAAAAGGAAATGAAATCATTTCAGTAGAATGGATTTCAGTCACTTTGGCCTGTAACAAGAAGGCTTCTCCCGAATGGAGAAACTCGGTTCAGCTGACACATGGGCTGACATGGAGGAGGACTGAGGTCTGAACATGACCATTGTTCTGTCAGCATTATATGAATAACTGTTGTTATCAGTGAATGGGGAATTCATTAGTGTAAACTCAGGGGGAATTCTGAGAGAATCGTAGACTTCCACATTAAAAAAAATATATAATTTATATTTACCACTGCTTTAGAGCAAATTTATCTTACTTTTGATAATACAGTAGTGTTGGTATCATCTTTGAATTTGGTAAAAATGCAAAGTACTGGATGGGACCCTTTCAATCAGAATTTTAGCAAAGCTTCCAAGTGATTCTGATTCATACTAAACTGACACTTGCTGCTATAACACATTTAAGGGATTCAGAGAAAGATAATAAAAATTGAAAATATCTATTCAACAATACCACTTTTCTGGAGGTAACCTTGTTACAAGAGCTGAAATACAACCTAATGAAGCTTTTCTAGACTTTACAAAAATACACATGTGGGGCCAGAAGATGGCATAATGGTTATGTTGCTGGATTCCCACATAGTCAACTGCAGTTTGAGTCCTGAACCCAGCTTGAAACGCAGGTGAGGAGCATGTGCATAGGTGTCTAAAATCCCTAGAGGAGAATGAAGGAGAAGGGATTGTCACATGGCCATCCCCTGGGGGGATGAGGTGATTTCTCGCTTTCTGTCTCTTTGTCTCTCTGGTGAGCACATGCACCATATAGCAAAAATATCTAAAAAAAAAAATACACATTCAAAGCAGGTTTAGATACAAATACATTACAGATGACTATATTAGCAAATCTATTTTGCCCTAGGATTCTTGGTCCCACTCTTCCTCCAATTTTGCTAGATATATAATGTCTCTAAAAAGGTCAGCTCTTCTAAGAAAAGGCCCAGAGTCTTGCCCTTTGACATTTAAAGTCCTTATTTCACATAAAATAAGCAAGATAGTAACTCAGAGAAAATCTTTAACTCAAGGTTAGATGAGACTCTTTAGGCTGAGGGAAGAGAGGAGCCAGAACTAGAGCTTAATAAGAGATTACAGGCTGGTAAATTCTGAGAAGAGGCCCTGAACCAAGACCTCCTGCTGTGCTCTCAGCCAAGCCCCTGACTCAAGTGGAGTAGCACATAAAAGCCCCTGTAGGCTTGGGGATCTGAGAGCTATAAAGCCTATCTCAGAGGAAGAGCCATCTCCATTTCATGTCAATCCGCTGGGCTTGCAATAGCCTCATAGAACTTTGCATGTCATTGTGCGGTGGTGTGATTGAACAACCCATGTTCCTGAGTGGAGTGCAGCAGCCAATTGTCCCAGATTCTAGAGTGGTGTAGGTTCTCAGAATGCTTCCAACATATAAAGCGTGGTGCAGATATGGCACACAGAGAGGTGCCGATGCAAAGGGATGCCATATTCAGGCAGGAATCTGGATGACCAATCCTAAGTCACCTGGAACACAGAAATAAGCCCAAGAATGTGTGTAGTGAGGTAGAAATATTAGGATGATGCTTTATGCAACCTGATATGGAAGCTCAACACTGAAATAATAGTTATTAAATAAAGAAAAATTTCCAGTAATAAATTTTGGGCTGAAATGAGTAACTATGGCACACATGTATATATCAGGAATTTTAAAATCTGAATGAGTTATATTTTATAAAAAAAATAATATAGGAATAACAATAGCTAATAGCATTTATAGAGCTTTTACTACATGTCAGATACTCCCTAAACAGCTATTATGTGCTTTTTCCTCCTTAATACTCACCACCTATGAAAAACAAAAACCTACTTATCTCACCATTTTTCCAATGAAGAAAGAAATTGGTTCAGAAGGTTGAACAACTGGTAAAAGTTTATTCAGTAAGTGAGTGGTATAACACTGTTCACATATTATTCTGCTGCTTGTTTTGGTCAATTAAAATACTTTCATAGAAATATTTCTATATTACTAGACCTAAACCTATATTCAATGCTACCACAGGCTCATAAGTAAAGCAGAAAACACAACCCACTCGTAATTTCACTCCATATCCAGCCCCCACTGAAACCATAGTAAAAGAATTGTTTCTTAGCACTCAGAATGATAGGAAAAACAGGAAAAGTGATAAAAGCAACAAAATTTTGGAAACTGGAAAGCAGATGGATGAGTGTAATATGATTTAGTAGATCTCAGAAAGCCAAATCCTAAAATATCAGTGAGAAAGCTGAGAACTAGTACTATTTTCATCACAGGTTCTCCAAGTAGCTCCAAATGCATAGTCCCAGGTACCTCCAATCTGGGAGTCAAAGGAAATGCTAAGCTAAGGAGGACTGGGTAAATTCCTCCCCACCCCACAGAAGTATGGAGCTGGAGAGAGAGTAAAACAATGGGTTCATGTCATTGGTGAGAATATGGGAGGATTAAGTAGCTATATGCATTAATTCATCCAACAAACTTTTGCTGAAGGCCCTTTATATTCCAGACACCATTTTAGTCAATGAGTTCTGTCCTCATGGAGATTAAGTATGAACAGGAAGAAATGGAAAATACACATCGTATATTCATTAATGCATATTATGTCTGATGATAACAAGTGCTATAGAGAAAAAAAAACTTAAGAGTAGAGTAAGAAGGATTTGATCATGCACTGGGAAGTTACTTTTGAGCAAATCTTGAAAGTAATAAGAGAATGTTTCTGTAGACACTGGTGGGAAGAGCATTCTAGGTATAGGAAAGTCAGTGCAATGGTCTTAGAGGGTTGAGTATCTAGTGACCTTGAAGACCAGCAAATAGGCCAATAGGACTGCAGCAGGATGGGTGAGGAGAGTGGAGGAAGAAATAAGGCCAGTGAGGCAATACTATATCTGGCTTGATGGCAAATCCGTGTTCCTTGTATTTCAAGCTCCAAACCTTGAAGCCATCCTTGACTCATCTCTCTCTCTCTCTTTTTTCAGTGTTTAATGAATTTTTATTAAAGCAAGAATGTTATGATCCAAATTACGTTTCCTTGCTCAGTTATCAATTCTGTTATGTAAAACAGTGATACCTTGAGCTATTCCACAGTAAAGAATTATAAAATTAAAGAAAGGAATGCTTTACATTTTTGTACTTTCTAAAAATTATTTTTTTCAGGGTCTATAAAACATTAATTTGTTTTTATATTTTACTTTTTTTTTGTGTCTTTTGTTGTTGTTTTTAAATCAATAAGTAATCTAGAACTAGCATTATGTTTGCTATACCTGGTATTTGCTTGGTACATAAGGTTCAAAGTTTCCTTTCCTTTTTTAATTTATTTTATATTTTGCAATATAAATTTTTTCATAATATTAAAGTTTTTTGATGTTTAGATATTTTTCTTCAGTGAAGCATGAGTTTCTTTTCATAGTCCCTGATCAATTTTAGTTAGTTGGAACCCCAGTGTAGCACTGTTAACCGCTTTCTGGGCAGCCTCTTTAGCTTGGTGGGCTACTGCTTCATCAACCTTAGAATGGAGAAACTCTGAAGACTCAAGCATATGAAGAAGTTCTGAATTATCAGTTTCCAAGAACATGCCAATGATTTTACCAGCAAGAGTAGGGTGCATGTCTTGAGTAAGAGGAAACAGCTGTTCAGTCATTTGGTTTTGCTCTTCAGGAGGGGCAAATGTCAACATGGAAGCAGTCAAAGATTTCTGATCTTGTACATGAACAGCAGGCTGTTGCATGGTAACTTGTGGCTGTGCATTAGATGTTGTTGAGGACTGCAAACACTCGCAGCATATTTATATTGTGGAACAGTGCCAACAGTAGGAGTAACTGCAACAGCAGCAGCTGCAGGACGTCGACCCATTGTCTGTGTTGGTGTGTTAGCAACATGCTGTGTCGACATGACTCGTGGAACCTGTGAAGAAGCTGATCTCATAGTACTAAATGGCGGTCTAAGAGCAGCTGAGAAGTTAGCACTGGGCATATTTTGGAATGGATGAGGTCTGGCACCCTGAGCAGTCCAGCGATGACTCATCTCTCTTTTATACAACATCCAAAATCTAGGAAATCCTATGGACTCTACAACCAACATAAATCTAGAGTCTGTCCATTTCTCACCATTTTTATTACTACCACTGCAATAGCATTTTTCACTTGAATTACTGGAAGAGTCCTGCAATTGGAATTGCTGTTTCTATGCTTGCCCAGCATAGTCCATTTTCATCTGAAGTTCACTCAGAGAGATCTTTTAAAAATAGAAGTCAGATCATATCACTGTTCTGTTCCAAATGGTCACCGCAATGGCTGTACTGTTTAAGCACTACCATAAACTCGGTGGTAAAGCAAAAGTTCTATATAAACCACATTCGTTACTCCTCTTGATTTTGAACCTGCTTTCCTACTTATTCACTTTGTTCTTGTCACACTTGCCTCTTTGTTTTTGTTTTTGTTTTGTTTTGCTTTTTAGAGAGAAATTTTTACTATAGGGCATGTGTACTTGCCAGTGAGACAGAGAGAGACAGAGACAGAAAGTGAGAAATCACCCCCCAGGGCAGATGGTCATGCCACAATTCCTTCTCCTCCATTCTCCTCTTGGGACTTTGGGCATGCATGCATACATGCCCAGAGTGAGTTTTAAGCCACCAGGTCTGAGACTTGAACCACGGCCAACTACATGGGAGTCCAGCGATGTAACCATTATGCCATCTGCTGGTCCCCTTTCAGGTTCCCCAAATTTGCCAGGCTCACTTCTCTCTTGTGACATTCACTCTGCATGGACTTCTCTCCAACCACATCTGTGTAGCCAATAACTCACCTCTTTCAAGTTTGTGCCCATATGACATTAACCCAATGATGCCTACCTACCTGATTACCACCACCATTTTATACTCCTGAATTCCCTTTACCCTGCTCTACTTTTCCTTTTTATTTGATTTTATCACTTATTTGTTATGTTTATTGTTTATTATCTGTCTATGCCTACTATATACTATATTATAAGTTCCTAAAGGGTGGAGATTTTAGAATGATTTTGTTCAATGATTTATTTCCAGTACACAGTATGTGGCCTTACAGATAGAAGAGACTTAGCAAATATTTGTTGCATGAATAAGGAAAAGTAAGACACTGATTACTCAAAAGTCAGAGTAGTGCTTATTCTTTCTCTCTTTTTTTTTTCTTTTTGGAGATAGCTTTGCTTTGGGTATGTGTACTTGCCAGAGAGACAGAAAAGAAGAAATCACCCCTCTCTCCTCAGAGGATGGCCATACCACAATCCCTTCTCCTCTGTTCTCCTAGGATCTTGGACACACACACACATGCACTCAGCGTGAGTTTGAAGCTACTGGCTCTGAGATCTGAACTGTGGTCAGTCATGGGAGTCCAGTGACGTAACCACTATGCCATCTGCTGGCACCCTGGTTTTAAAAGTTCTATATGAACTGCATTCGTTACTCCTCTTGATTTTGAACCTGAAAGACTCTCTGGTACTGCTAAATATTCTAATTATTAACTTTAGTGGTAGATAGCTGTTCAATGTACTTGTATTGATCTTTGAAGTGTGTTTGTACTTTTTTTTTGCTCCTGTATATACACACTAGATTAAAAGCTCCAAGGGCAGAGATTCTTATTTTTATTTTAGAATTTATTTTGTAGAGATTCCGATTTGTTCACTGTTGTATCTTTAGGGCTTGGAGCAGTTCCTGGCACAGGGTAGTCATTCCTTTCTATAATGAGAACGAACTATACATTTCACAACTTAAGATGTTTAAATCAAATAAACCACAGTGTTATGAATATTCATTTAAATATTTTTCCTAACTACTATTGAAATTTCACACATTATTGTAACCTGCCAAACTAACCTGGATGGCAAAGACTTGGTGCTAGTTGCTGATTGCTGCTTGAGGGGGCATGCATCAAGGAGGCTGGGTCACTACTTAAGGTTGATCGCCACCACAGGGAGGAGGTATGGGTGCTGGCTGCAACAAGGCAACCAATCAGAACAGTACCAGTTTCAGTAGTGGACCAATGGAACTTCTGCTTGAGTTGATCAGAATTGCACAGGTTTCCATCTTTCATCTGCATATATGGACCTGATTGAAAACTGTGGGAGGCTGTGCACCAGCGAGTCTGCCGAGGTTTCTCAGAGAGCAAACAATGACCATGATTGGTTCCCTTCCAAAAACCTGACCTTCTAAACCTTGCTCTGATTGGCCACTAGAATCCCTCAAATTTGCATATCTGG
>NW_006160117.1:6020298-6027697 GCF_000334495.1 Tupaia belangeri chinensis | reverse complement strand
CCAGCGTGTATATAACCACAATGCCTGGCCCACAGTAGCCAGACGACGATGACCAGGAAGACGACGATGACCAGGAAGACAACAACTGGAGAGCCTGAAGAGCTGAAACACCACGCAGTCTCCAGACAACCCTGAAGATCCTGAAGAGCCGACACTGCATCGTCTCCAAATGACCTGGGAGACCCTGAAGAGTTGTAATACTACATCGTCTCTGGATGACCCTTAAGAGCTGTGACACTGCTTCGTCTCTGTGCTGCTCACAGTAGACAACGCGACCCTTAAGAGCTGTGACACTGCGTCATCTCTGTGCTGTACCGTGCTGCCCACAATAAACGGACAACACTGTCGTCTCCGTGCTGTAACACTACACCGCTTGTCCCGGCTCTCACTCCTTCACTCAGGAAACCTGTTCGGCTGTCCCCCCGGGTCGGGACAGAAAACACTGGAAGGAAGATTTCTCTATAAAAGCCCACCACCAAACACATTTAGAGAGAGGCCTTTTGAGCAAACCTAACTGTCTCCTGGATGATTTCATCCATAGTAAAGCCTTCATTTTTGACAAATCTCATGGGTCAGAGTTTGGTTTTCTGGTGGTGAGTGACTATTCATGGTCCATACTTGCTTTGTTTTTAAACATTATTACAATACATTGTTTTTTGTGTGTTCTTTATTTATGGTCTATGCTCATTTTACACTGACTTGGTTTTCTTTTGCTTAGTTTTAATGTTGCAGAATTTAAATCTGAAAACTGAGTTGCAAATAATTTTCAGAGTCTGCCACTTTTCTTTGTTTCTTAAGAAATCTATCTTTTCCTTATTTCTTCCACGAGTAAGAGAGACAGAGATAGAGCATCCCCAATAGACTTTTGACATCACAGTCTGCCCCCAGCTTTAGCTAGCACTAGATCATGGATGCACACATACTCCATACATTTAAGAAGGTCTCTGGATGCAAATGCTGAACTTTCTCCAATGGATCAGCCTCACAGAGCATTGCATGACCACTGCACCACTGTCTGGTCTGCATCTCCCAGCTTGTCCAGCTTGTCTTTACTGTTGTTCCTCTAATATTTTGCTAAGTTTAAAATTTTTATATGATTCTATCAATCATTTTAATGTTTTGCATCTTTTCTATGAAGGTGTTATGCGAGTCAGTTATAAATTCTTTTTCTTTTCTTATAGATTTACAGTGTACACTTGTGCACGTGTATGTGCTTGTGTTTCTAACTTAAGCCCTCTCAAATTTGTTTTGGGAAAGATGGGAAGTAAGAATTTGACTTTGCTTTTGTTTTTCCAAATGGATAATCAATCATTGTAAGATTTAATAGGCAACCGTTCCCCAATATTTAAAAAGTTACTTTTATCACATACCAAAATGTGGGATTCAGGATTCTAGCATAGTTTTCAGAACATTTAAAAAACCTGGTAAGGTAAATATATTCCAACTTTTTTTTACGGGGAGGGGGGCTATTTTTATGCTTTATCTATCAAAGGGACATGAGTGGAAGAGCAGTGATTGCAGCTTGGCCATGCCTTTTGGGGATTGATTTCTCACTTTCCCTCTCTCTGTCTCTGGTGAGTGCACGTGTCATATAGCAAAATAAATAAACAATTTTTTTTTGAAAATATGACATGTCTTGCAAATCTTATTCTAGAATAATTTTTTTAACATAGTTTTGTGAATAGGATATTCTTCCCATAGCATTTTTTCTTATTCTTCATTCAAGAAATATTTATTAAAACATGGTATTGGTCTATTGTAGCATTATTATTTTTTGAGAGGTTTTTGCCTTAGGGAACTGTGCTCACCAGAAAGAGAAGCAGAGACAGTAAGAGGGAAAGTAAAAAATTACCTCCCTATGGGAAGATAGCCACGCCATTATCGTTTCTCCTCCATTGTGCTCCTGGGATCTTGGGCATGCACATACATGCACCCGGTGTGATTTTGAAGCCACCGGGTCTGGGACTCAAATGGTGGTTGACCATGTGGGAATCCAGTGATGTAACCTCTATGCCATCTGCTTTTTCCTCCACTGCATTTTTTAAAGTGGCTATTTCTGGTGCATATCGAAGGTTTAGGAACTTAGTTATTGTGATTATGTACCTGGCCACCTTTATGGGTTACTTAATCAGTTATACAGTTTGTGATTGGTTCCCTTGAGTTTGTATTTTCTATAAATTATCATAATTTTTTGTCTTCCTCTTTAGTATTTTTAGCTCTTCTTACATTCAACTGTCCTATTATGTTGACTAGATTTTCCAGACAATGTTATGTCTTGTCTTGTTTGTACATAAAATGAGAATGTTGTTCAAAAGCCCATGTAAACTATGATGTTTACTATATGTAAGTATTGTTTCTAAAGTTAAGATCACACTATATTTGATTAATTATTAAGACATTTTATTAGGAAAAGCTTTTTAATTTTGTCAAAATAATTTAGCATTCAATATAAGTAATGTGATTAATTTAAGTTTCTTTTTTTTAAAGAGGTTTTCGCTATAGGGCGCATGTGCTTGCCAGACAGACAGAGAGAGACAGAGACAGAAAGCGAGAAATCACACCCCCAGAGGGGATGGCCATGCCGCAATCCCTTCTCCTCCATTCTCCTCTTGGGATCTTGGGCACGCACGCACACGCACCTGGCGTGAGTTTTAAGCCACCGGGTCCAGGACGCGAGCCGCAGTCGACTACTTGGGAGTCCAGCGACATAGCCATTACACTAACTGCTGGTCCCAATTTAAGTTTCTTTAAATGGATTATCCTTGTATCCCAGGAATGAAACCTGGATCTAATATTCCTTTACTTTAATTGTTTTTTTGTTTGTTGGTTTGGTTAATTTTTATTTATTTATTTATTTATTTATTTTTAGAACATCTCCATTTCATTTACAAGTGAGATCAGCTTATAAGATCTTACAAGATTTGGATATTAGGGGTATGCTAACCTAGTGGAATATATTGGCAATCTTTCCCCATTTTTTAATGCTCTAAAAAAGTAGTACTTGGATCAACCAATTAATAATATAGTTCTGGGGCCAGCAGGCTGTATACTGGTTAAGGAGCTGGATTCCTGCATGAGCCACTGCAGTTCAAGTCCTAACCCTAATGGCTTGAAAATCACTCCAGATGTGTTTGCATACATGCCCAAATCCCAACAGGATGGAGAAATGGAGGAGAGAGGAAAAAAAAAAAGGTATTTTCTGGTTTTGATGAGGTAAAATTGACCCATGAAACTAACTGGGCCTGTTGCCTTCGATGAGTTGATATTTTTATTATTTCAAAATATTGTATAGCCATCTATTAATTCAGACTGTCTTTGCTACTTTAGTTCGGGTTTGGTAATGTGAATTTTTCTAGAAAATAATTCTTTTAATCTGAGCAGAAAGTTAGCCAAAGAGTTTCATCATTTCCAGTGTAAAGAAGTATTTTCCTAAAGCTAGAACACTTGAGAGTGTCATATTCCTTGGAGAACAGATTTTCATTATTTTCTTTCTCCCCCTCACATTTTCCCTTGGTCTCTTTTTGTGGTCCAGAAAGATACCAGGTTCTGTTCTGCATTTTTCTCCAAGTGCAACTCAATCTGGAGCAGTCCTCCTCTCAACTCTTCAGGACTGCAATGTACTCTTACCATTTCTCCATCACACATGACTATCTAGTCTTTATATTCCAAAAATGTGTTCACATTTCTGGACTACTTTTTTTTGTCATTGATTTTTGTTTGCTTTCCAGCACTAGAAACCAGTGCTCTTTAAATCTAAATGTGGATAAAATCCCCTGGATATCTTGTTTAAATGCAGATTCTGTCAGTGGAGTTGGGGTGGACCTGAATTTCTGCATTTCTAACAACTCCTAGATGCTTCTGTTAGTCTTTGGAGCACACGGTGCGTAGCTAGGCTGTAGTCCATTTGGACAGATCATTGAAAGGAGTCTTGAGGACGATTTATTGCAATTTTCTTCATTAAGAGTCAACAAACAGATTCCTAGGGGTTAAAAGTCATTTTGCTTACTAATAATTAAGTCCTACTTAATGTATCACATTGTTATCTCTCAATCTCTCTTTTAGGTCTTTGTAGATTAAAACTAGTGAAAAAGGCGTACTTCATTCAGATGTAAGGCTTTTTAGTTCAACCATATAATACGTATCTGAACAAAGGGAGCAGTTTTGTTATAGTGAAGATTTCCAAAGAAAACAGCAAGTTTCAGAGCCAGCAGGTGGCATGGTGGTTAAGGTGCTGGACTCCCATTTGTCCAACCACAGTTTGAGTCCCAGACCTGGTGGCTTGCTTTCTCACTTTCCCTTTGTCTCTCTCTGGTCACATTCAAATAATAGTAATTACAAAAAAAATTAGTTAAATAAAATATTTTAAAAAGCAGCAAGTTTTATTCATGTTATACCAATTGACAGGATTTCTTTTTATAAACAAATGTTTTGCCAGAGAGCAGAGAGAGAGAGAAAATGAGAAAGTGAGAAAGCATCCACTATGAGGAATGACCATGCTGCTATCCCTTCTCCTTCATCTCCCTCCTTTCAGGATTTTGTGTACACACATACATGCACCCAGAGTGTTTAAGCCCCACAAGTCTTGAACCTTGTAGTCAGTCATGTGAGATTCAGTTGCCTTAACCAACATGGCACTGGTTGGCCCCAAGATTTCTTTTCTTTTCGTAGGATTTTTCCATAGGGTGCATGAGCTCACAGGAGAGAGACAGAGAAAGACATAGAGAGAGAAAGTGAGAAATAACTCCCTTCAGGGGGGATGACCAAGCTGCAATACCTTCTCCTCTATTCTCCTTTTGAGTTTTTGAACATGTAGGCAAACTCATCAGGCATAATTTTCGAGCCACTAGGTCCAAGACTAGAACAGTGGTCAACCATGTGAGAATCCAGCACCTTAACCACCACACCGCCTGTTGGCTTCTCTCTCTTTAATTTAAATAATAGTTCATTATGTATATATATACACCAAATTTTCTTTGTTCATCCATTGTTGGACTCTTAGGTTGATTCTATTTCTTGGCTATTGTGAATAATGCTACAATGAACATGGGAGTGCAGATATCTCTTCCAGGTAATGATTTCATTTCCTTTGAATATATACCCAGTAGTGGGATTGCTGAGTCAAATGGTAGTTCTCTGTATCACTGGAATGGGTTTCCCAAAGGAGTAAGGAGGGGCTGGTAAGGTCCTCTCCTGTGTCATATTCTTAAAAATTGTGGAGGGAACAGACTTTTGTATTCTCATCAGAAAAAATAAGAATGTGAAGTAATGCATACGTGAGGTGTACATATTTTAAAACATCATGTTGTGGATATAAATATGTAAAATTTTAATTTGTCCATTATGAAGAAAGAAAAGAAAAAGAAAGGAAAGAAGAAGGACAGCAGCAAGTTTAATCTTCATGGTCCTGGTCTGGCAGAATAAAGCAAATTAATTTATGCTAAATAGACTAAAGACCATGATGCCTGTCCTCCCACTTCTGTCACCATCCTGATGCTAAATCATGCTCCCTTAACAAATTTCTCAATTTATTTCTATATCCATTGTAGTAAGTTCACCATCTTGTCTATACATGCTGCAGTGCCTGACAAATAGTAGAGGTTAAATAAATATTAGTTGAAAATGCAAGGGTAAATTTTAAAATGGAATTTTCCTTCTTGCCAATTTTTTTTTTCCTTCTTGCCAAAAGGGAAAGATTGCACCCCTCATCCTTCTTAGAATATTTCTGTGAGAAACCTAATGTTTGTTAATCCTTCATCTGACTCTTTGATGTGCTTGTAAATCCTTGTAAAGGCTAGGTAAGCTCCTTGCCAGCTTTATAACTCAGGACTGTTTTCCTTAAGGGTCTGAGAACCAACTCTTTGAAATGTAAACATCAAGGAAAATAGGACCCCTATATTTCTGTCACCTTGAGAGACTAACTTAGGAGCCTTTCTCTGAGTTTGCTTCTCATAGAGGTATGTTTTATTATTCTTTTGAGTATAAGCATTAGCTAAAAAAAAAATGGCTACTCCAATGACTAGTACTGGATACCAAGTACAAGTAATCTGCTCTCTATTTCTCCAGTAAAGAATATCATGGAAAAACCTGTGTGTGAGAGCTTAATAGACTGCTTTCTCACACAGCTTTACAAAGCAGCTCTCTGTGAATAATAAAAGGCAATGCAAAGTAAGAAATTATTATCATTTTTGATAATATGCCCATGCTCGACAAGTAACATGCTTCTATTTTCTTGGATATTGCCTGCTGGGAGAGCAGAGGGAACAAGTAACGAATTTTCCCAGTAAAGTTAAAAATACCCAGAGGTAAAATATAAGTATTTAATTTTTTTTTCGATTTTCTTCTACATAGCAACTAGTGGACCATTAGAAAAGAAATGATAATGAGACCCTCCAGTCTAGGAACTATTTTTAATGGAGAAATAATTTTATCGTACAACTTCTTTTTCTTTTATGAAGCCCAAGCTCTATTCACTTAGTAACTTTGTTCATTTAGATCTATTTAGAATTGGTTTATAAAACATTTAAAAATATTTTCTAGCCTTTTAAAGTTTATTTGACTTCATCTCAACAATCATAGCTTTCCCTAATTTTTGTTTTTCTCTGTTTGTTTGTTTGTTTGTTTGTTTTTCTTTTTCTTTTTTTTTTTTTTTCCATTACAATGTTTCTGAATTCCTGCTTACTATCTGGTTCCCTTTTCACACCAGGACACCAGGAGCCTTTCTTCCCCTTGATTTCCTTAGTCTAGCCCAAGGCTTGGGCTTGTCCCCAAGAGGTGTTCAAACTACTGTTGTTAGTAGACCTTCCTGAGTAAAGCAGCCTACAGAGATCAATGCCATGGGTAAGAAAGGGGGAGTAAGACAATGCACACTGGATCCTAGGATTCTCAATCCCCAGTTTAGGAGATGCATCATATACTGTCATTGAACTCTGGTTCAATGAGTCTATACAAGCATTCTTATTTATTTATTTTTTAAAATTTTTTTCATACTTCCCTGATCACAATGAAATGGGTGATAGATTTTTTTGAGAGAGAGATTTTGCTGTAGGGCATGTGCACTTGTTGGAGATGCAGAGAGAGACAGAAAGGAAGAAATCAGCCCCCAGAAGGAATGGCCACACCACAATCCTTTCTCCTCCACTCTTGTTTTGGGATCTTGGGCAAGCATGCACATATGCCCGAGATGAGTTTTAAGCTGCTGGGTCTGGGACGTGAAACGTGGTCACTACTTGGGAGTACAGTGATGTAACCATTATTCTATCCACTGGTCCTGGGTGCTAGTTATTAAAACTACATATTCTCTGGCTTCACTTCACTTCAGACCTAATACATTTCAAACTGCATCAGAAGGACCCAAGAAGTTGTTCAGTGAAAGAAACAAAAAAGAGACTTCACTATGTAT
>NW_006160117.1:6009918-6020266 GCF_000334495.1 Tupaia belangeri chinensis | reverse complement strand
ATACATATATATATATATATACACACATATATACAAACACATATACACGTGTATATATATATATATATATTTATATTTCAAACATTAAGCAATATTGTTTATCATATTTGCAAACTTTATTTTTTATGAGAGCATGTATGCATTAATGTGCATGCACAAAAGACGGGTACCCTCAGCAAGATCTCGTTACATGGTGATTCTCTTCTCCCAGCCCTCTGGCTAATTAGGACCATGATTGATGTCTTGTTTTCATATGTGTTTTAGGTTGACTTGAGATCCAAACTTGCAGTCAGCCATGTGGCTTTCAGCACTGCAGATCAGTACACTACTACCGGCACCATTGAGGCTGGGTCACATTTTTAAATATATTATGTTGAAAGAGCAAGGTGGTTAGAGAGATGGCCCAGTGGCCAAGTGTAAGCTCTCAAGACTTTTCTAGGTGAGTCTGATTAAAAATTATGCCACTTAACAAATTTCTGTTTTTATTTTTTTAATTGGAAAGTAGCATTTCATGTATTGTGTACAGCATATTTTGAAGTGTATATATATAATAGAATAGTAAAATCTAGTTATTAACAGATGCATTACCTCATTAATTACCATTTATGTAGTGAGGTCACTTAAACACTTTCTGAGAATTTTTCAAGAATATATATTATATTGCATATAATATATAGTCACTTTGCTATAAATAGATCTCTTAAAGTTATTCCTCCTATCCAACTACTTAACAGTGCTTGATCTTCAACTTACTGATCTTCAGTAAGTTGCTAAACTTCAAGTGGCCTGTTTCTACCATCCTATTTCACAGAGTTATTTTGATCATTATGTAAGTTAGATTATGTAAAACATTTTAAATGTTCCTTTTGCATAGTGTTATATGTCAGTTGTTATTAATATCTTTAGGTGCAGAAATGGAATGATTTCCCAGAAAAATTGTTAAGTAAGAGCCAGTGGGAAGAGCGGAGGTTACGGCAGCTAGATCCCACATGGCCAACTCTGCAGATCGAGTCCTGGACCTGGTGGCTTGAAAATCATGCTCTGTGTGTGTGTGCATGCTCAAAATCCTGAGAGGAGAATAAAGGAGAATGGAATGCAGTGTGGCCATCACCCTGGGTGGTGATTTCTCACTTTCCCTCTCCCTCTGTATCTGTCTCTATCTCCACAGAGCACATGTGCCCTAAAGCAAAAACTAAACAAAATAAAATACATTAAAAAATAAGTTGTTAAGTGAAAGAAATAAATTGCAGAATAATATGCACTGTGTACTCACTTTTATGTATTAAAATTATATTTATTTGAATAAATGCAAAGATGTAGTCAGGAAAGATGTACGATTCCTTATGGTAATCAGTTAGAAGAAGAGGGAAATGATGGGGAAGTTAGCAATTTGACTAAAAATTACAGAAAGAAATAAGCAAAAGAAGCTTTTCATTTTTTTAAATATCCTTTTTGAAATAACAACATTTTGCTCTGTTGAAAAAGGTTCTTGAGAGAGAGAGAAAGACAGAGAGAAGCACCCTACATAGGGTCTCACACCATGTTCTTTTCCCCCAACCTTCCCTGTCAGCCAGGATCCTGGGCACATGCACGCTCGACATCAGCGTGTACAGGTTGACCTGGAAATTGAACTTTGATCTTCTATATGGCTCAATCATTATGTAACAGTTTGTTAGCATTGTGCCACCACAGCTAAACCAACATTTTCTCAATTTTTATGAGCATATAGTCACACGTGTATTTTGTAATTTAAAATGAAATAGAAAACAGTAACAAATATGGTAGATATGAATCAGGCTACATAAGTAATTACTTTAAATATTGATATTCTAAATACAGCAATTAAAAGCCAGAGATTGTCAGAGAATACCAAGAAATAAGACTTCACTCTGTTGTTTACCAAAAAGAACTCATTTTAAATATAGTCATATGTAGATTAGAAGTAAAATTATGGAAAAGATATATAACTCAGATAAAGAAAAACTGAAATAATTCATTGACTCTAGAACTACTCTTCAAGAAACACTGAAGGGAATACTACATCAGAAAAATGGAAGGGAGATGAGTAGAAATAGAACATAAAACAACTTGAGAAAATGACTAATAAAATGACAGGGACATATTTGCACATATTATTAATAATGCATGTTAGTGGACTAAATTCCTCAATTAGAAGACACAGATTGGCTAAATTTATAAATAAACAGGAGCCTTCTATAGGTTGTAAACATCATAATTTATGTCCCAGCTAATCAAACAAGACAAGAAAAGGAAACAAAATGTTTATGAACTGGGGAAGAATAAATAAAATTGTCTTTCACAAATGACATGATTGTCTATGTAGAAAATGCAAAAGAGTTTGCAAAGCCAACAAAAACTCTCATGGAACTACTAAATGATTACAGTGGAAGTTGCAGGATATGTTTAATGCACAAAAGTCAACATTTTCCTATATACTCACAATGAACAAGTAGAATTGAAATTACAAACAAAATGGCATTTACATTAGTACCTTAAAAGTGAAATACTTAGGTATAAATCTAACAAAATATGTACAAGATTGACATAAGAAAAACCATAAAACTAATGAAAAAATTCAAAGCACTAAATAAACGAAATGCTACTCCATGTTTATAGATAGGAAGATCCATTATTTTTAAGATGTCAGTTCTTCTCAACACGAGCTGTAAATTCAATGCAATCTCAGTCAAAATACAGTAATCTATCTTGTGGATATTGACAAACTGATTCTGAAATTTATATAGAGATGCAAAAGACCCAGAATAGTTAACCCAACATGGAAGGAGGAGAACAAAGTGGGAAATTGAGACTACCTGATTTCAAGATTTATTGTTTAAGGGAACAGTAATCAAGACAGTATGCTACTGACAAAAGAATAGACAAATAGATCAATAGAACAGAACGGGGTGTCCAGAGATAGAAACACACAAATTTAGTTTATTGAAAAAGGAGCAAAAGGAATATGGAGAAAAGGGATCTTTTCAACAAACAGTACTGGAACAATTCTATATTCACAAGCAAAAGAATGAATCTAGATGAAAGCCTTACATCCTTCATAAAAATTAACTCAAAATGAGTCATAGACCTATATGTAAAAGGCAAAATTATGAAACTCCTAAAAGAAGACATACAAGAAAATTTCAATGACTTTGGATATGGCATTGACTTTTTAGGTACAACATCAAAAGCATGAACCATGAAAAAAAAATTGATAAGCTGGATTTCATTAAAACTAAAAACTTCTGCTCTGTGAAAAACACTGTCAAGAGACTTAGAATACAAGCCATATATTCAGAAATTGAGAAAAATATTAGCAGACATATGTGATAAAGGGCTATTATCCAAAATACACAAAGAACAATAAACCTCAATAAATAAAAAATGAACAATACAATTGAAAAATGGGCAAAAGATCTGAATACATACTGTGCCAGATAATATATACAAATGTCAAGTAGTCATATGAAAAAATGCTCAACAGGGAATTGCAAATTAAAACAACAATATGATACCACTGCAAATTTAATCAAATGATCAAAATGTAAAACACTGACAACACCAAATACTAATGAGAATGTGGAACAATGGGAACACTCACACACTGCTGGTATGGATGCAAAATGGTATAGATACTTTAAAAGACAGTTTGGGGGACCAGCAGTTGGCATAATGGCTATGTCTCTGGACTCCCATTTAGTTGACTGCGGTTCGAGTCCTGGACCCAGTGGATTAAACTCACGCCAGGCATGTGTGCATGTGTGCCCAGGATCCTGAGAGGAGAATGGAGGAGAAGGGATTGTGGTGTGGCCATCCTCCCGGGGGGGGGGTGATTTCTCACTTTCTATCTCTCTGCCTCTCTCTGCCTTTCTGCCGAGCTGAGCATATGTGCCCTATAGCAAAAACCTCTAAAAAAATAAAATGACAGTTTGGAAGTTTCTATGAAAACTATACATAATTTTAATATATGATCTAGCAGTTTTGCTTCCTGGTATTTGTCCAAATGAACTGAAAATTTATCTCTACACAAAAACCTGCACACAAATTTTTATAGCAGCTTTATTCACCATTGCAAAAACTGGAACCAACCAAGGTGCCAGTAGTTCAATGGATAAACTGTGGTGCATCCAAACAGTGGAATATTATTTAAGCTAAAAAGAGATGATCTATCACATCATGAAAAAAGAAAGAAAGAAAAAAAAGTTGTGGAGGAAATTCACATGCATGTTACTATGAAGTCAGCCTTAAAGGCTACATATTGCATTATTCTAACCATATGACATTCTGGAAAAGAAAAGTCATGGAAATGGTAAAAAGACCTTTGACTTGATTAATCTGCACTGCCTTCATACTGGAGAAAACCATATTGTACCCTGTAAAGATGTACAGTGATTAAATGTAAATTTTTACAAAATTTAACAGTCAGTTATTGCTGAAGGTTAAGAGGGAGGATGGAATGAATATGCACAGAGAGTTTTTAGGGCGATGAAACAATTCTGTCTGATAATATTACAGTAGATTTTTTTATCTCATTTTATATATATATACACACACACACATATATATATACATATATATATAATTATATATCTTTTGATATACATAGAATGTACATCACCAAGAGCAAACCTTAACTATGAACTTTGAGTGATAATGACATAAACATGTATGTCCATCAGTAGTGAAAATGTACCAGTGTGATGCAGGATACCCATTGAAAGAAAGGTTGTACGTATGTGGAGAACTGAGGTATATAGAAACTTGTGCCTTCTACTCACTTTTCCTTTTAATGAACCTAAAGCTTCTCTAAAAATAAAGCTTATTACTTAAAAAATGTGGAATATTTGAGCCAGAAAAACAAATATAAATATATAAAATAAAACAAATTCTGAGTTGAAATACTTTTTATATCAAGGAATATTTGATGTTTGGAATCCCAAAGATAACTCCATGATTTAAGGAATACGGGTGATAATTAGAAATAATTAGACTCATAGTCTCCACACCAGCAGATGGCATAATGGTTAATCACTGTACTCCCGCATAGTAGACCTCAGTTCAAGTCCTGAACCCTGTGGTTTAAAACTCCAACTGAGCATGTGTGCATGTGTTCCCAAGATCCTGGAGGAGAATGGAAGAGAAAGGATTGTGGTGTGGCTATCCCCCCAGGGGTTGATTTCTCACTTTCTGTCTCTCTGTCTCTCTCTGTCTCTCTGATGAGCACATGCACCCTATAACAAAAATCACTCTAAAAAAAGGAACAAAAGACTCATAGTCTTACATATTTCTTGTGGTGGTGAATTATCTAGTAGAAGATAAAAATTATTTTTTATATAAAAAATAAAAGTGTTAAATTTCTAATCATGTCTTTAATGTTTTCTACTAGCTGAACTCTTGTGGTTGGGGTCATAAGATACCTCTTTATACAATGTATACTGGTTGGAAAATCTCATTTTATATGCTATATTGATGTACAGTGAATGACTGTAAATAGATAAATAAATTGATAAAAAGAAGGGAAAAAAAGGCAAATGGCCACACTTTGCCTTGTTGTGGAAATACAACTTGCTCTGTTTTCCCCACTTCACACTTGGTCTTTTCCACTGGATCAGAGGTCTGGTTACAGATATTGGGGCACAAATCACAGCTAGTGCTTAGCCTTTGCTTTTGGCGTCTCTAGGACTTGCATGCTCACAAGCAAAACACAGTTTTTCTCAGAGCCAAGGCACTTTGTCGCCCATCTTTTATGTCAGGTGAGAGTTCAAACTTTTAATTAAATCAAATTTGTTTGTTTATTACTCCTCCCTGCCCAAAAAGAAAAAAAAAATGCAAGGTTTAGGAGGACAAATAGTTTGTCTTCTGGGGCCAGCAGGTGGTGGAATGGTTAAGATGTTGTACTCCTACATGGCCAACCACGGTTAAGTCCCAGAGCCAGTGGCTTCAAAAATCACACTGGGCTCCTGTGTGTGTGTGTGTGCCCAAAATCCCCCCTGGGGGTTGACTTCTCACTTTCTCTCCTTCTCTCTGTTTCTCTCTAATGAGTGCACACTCCCTATGGCAAAACTCTTAGAAAAAAAAAATTGTGTATTTTTTTTTAAACTATATTGACCACACACAGACACTAGCAGAATTCTTTGTTCATAGTATAGGTCTATTTTTAGTATCAAAAACTTAAAAAGAGATCTGCTTTCTAAGAGAAAAATGTGAGAATTATACAGAAAAATACTTTATTTTTCCATTTACAAGAACTCATAAGGCACTTGATAAATACACAAGTGATTATTTTGAAAGGCTGTAAGAGGATGAAGATTGCTAATCACCAAACATTTTATTTTGAAAGGTTTTAGTTTTTTTTAATCAGAATGTGTGGAATCTGTAATGGAAGGAGAATCTTCCTTCTGTTTAAAGCCTGAGACATTTGATGTACTGCTACCTGTCAGGTAGAAGTTGGCATCCTCTGCTAACCCAGGTTTGCTTCACCAATATTGTAAAACTATTCAAAGGATGAATGAATGAATATTTGTATGTATGCTTTTCTACTCAAATTTAGAGATAAATATTTCCATTGGGAATGATTCATTCCCAAAAGATTGAAGTTATTTCATTTCATTGAGTACATTGTAAATTTTTAATTGCATTTAGGATCTGTACAATATCTATGGCCGCTCTTTCTGAGAACAAGTACCCTACCAGTTGTTAAAGAACATTGGTCTCACTTACCTGCACTTTCTTTTGCTCACCATTTTCAAATTATCAATAGGGGTCCATTTTCTCTCTTTATTCTTTTTCTTCAGATACTTTTGCTATAGGGCATATGTGCTTGTCAGAGAGACAAAGAGACAGAAATTGAGAGGTCACCCCTTGGGGGAATGGCTGCACCGCAATTCCTTCTCCTCCACTCTCCTCTTGGGATTTTGAGCATGCATGCACACGTGTCCCGGGTGAACTTTAAGCCACCAGATCTGGGACTTAAACAGCAGTTGACTATGTGGGAGTCCAACAACGTAACTATTATGCCATTTGCTGATCCCCATTTTCTCTTTTAATAATAGCACATGTTTTATACTTTATCTCCCCCATGTTGAAGGTACATGTGCTTGCCACAGGGAGACAGAGATAGAAAGTACCCCACAACGAGGTATGTATGTAAATATACCTGGCATGTTTTCAAGCTACTGGGGCTGGGGTTCAAACTGCAGTAGGTCATGTGGAATCTGGCTCCTTTAACCACCAGATAATGGGAACACTCCTTTTTATTTTTATTAAAGAAAATCCATATTCTATTGCTATATCACATGATGACATTTATATACCCCCAATTACTATTGTGCTATGTGAAGATATTTCTTGCTCTCAGTTTTACCTTGTCTTGTCATTAAATTAAGATTAAAATAATTCATAGAGGGTTGATAGAGTTACTAAGGATTAGTTTGGATGTCAGAAGAAACACAAAAAACAGAGCAAGAAACTGGGGCTAGCAACAGCAAAGCTGTCATAGGTCTTCAGTATTAAGAAAGAAGTCACTGGAACTCAGAACATGAGAAAGTTGTGTAGAGTAGCTCACCTCCAGAGGAGCAGTTGAGGGATAGAAAAAAGCCAAGGTAACTTTACAGGAAAGGATCCTAGAGAATAATTACCCTGCCTTCCCCATTTCTTCCCTTCAATCTTCTAGGCCTTCCTATCGGTCAAACCAAACCAGAGGGTACAGGAGGCTCACTGATGTGCTCTATGGAGTAGATGGCAAGGAGCAGGGAAGAAAAGGGATGAGAGCAGATCTGGAGAGTCAAACAGAAGATATCTAATAGAACTCTTATAGTATAAGGTACACAATAAACACCACACCCCCAATCTTTCAACCTTCCTTATAGATACAGCCTCACTGGTAACATGTATACGTGATAATTGATAAGGGAGTTCAATGTCTCTCAATACCTGATCAATAACTCATCTCAATGAAGTTGGCATGATTGTGTAGTGTTTGCTAATACCCTGTGCTCATTTGCTGCTGAGTGTGTTAATTACCTACAAGTTTTTCTTTTTGAGAATTTTTCAGCCCTCTTTGAATCCACAGCTATTAGGGAATAATGGTTTTGACATTTGTTTAGGACTCTTGATGCTTCTGAAAAGTGAGGTACAGCTAAACTTTGAATTGCAAGTCAAAGTCAACAAGGCAGCCTGGTAACTAAACTGTTTTGCAACCAACAGTTCAAATTTTTCCTCTGTAATGTTTCCTCTATGTAAATTCATGGCCAAAAAACTGAATAGAAGATTAGCAGTAAGCTGTCATGAATAACTTGGGGAAAATGATCACAGCCAGCAATCTGGGCAATATACTTGTATTTTTAATGCCACTTTTGACTGTGTCTGAACCTTTTATGACTCACTTTCCTTCCCTCCTTGGGAAAAACCTACTCCTTATAACCTTTTCCCTTTGATTGGAAAAGGCTATTAAGTGCCAAAGGGATTAGCATGCCAGTGTCAGTCAAAGTTCTGCTGCCAAACAGCTTCTTCATTTGAATTGATGAAGATGCTAAGCAAGATTAACAATGAGACCCTCAGTGCAGAGAGGCCAGAGCCTCTGTAAAGCAAAAAATGTCCCAATTCCACATTCAAGCATGTGTCACTAAAGAGCAACCTTTGTTGTTGTTGTTGTTCTTTTTTTGTTTGTTTTTGTTTCATTTTATTTTGATTTTTTGGTATATGGACAGAGTTTGCTTCTTCATGTCTTTCAGATTCGTCAGCAGCAAAGGATGGAGTGGGAAAGTCTTTTCTGATCACTTTGTTATTAAATAGTGTCCCCACAAGCAAAGTGCCATTAAAGCTATTTCATCTGAGTCAATGAAAGTTCCCATCAATGTAATATCTAATATGTACTAGGCTAGAGATCAGCATTTGTTGTAATGGCTATGTCACCGGACTCCCATGTAGTTGACTGTGGTTTGAGTCCCAGACCCAGTGGCTTAAACTGACGCCAGGTGCATGAGTGTGCGTGCCCAAGATCCTGAGAGGAGAATGGAGGAGAAGGGATTGTGGCGTGGCCATATCCCCTGGGGGGTGATTTCTCACTTTCTGTCTCTCTGACTCTCTCTGTCTCTCTGGCAAGTTCATATGACCTATGCCAAAAATCTCTCTTAAAAACAAACAAAAATCAATTGATTGGGGTTCAATATTAAAGAATGAATGACTATGGCAGGATCCCATAAAGGGACTTGGAAACAGAAGCAATAATCAGGCCAAATGTTCCACAATTATTAAGAGGAGACAGCACAAACATCAAAACCAGTAACTTCAATAGGTAAAGAATTATCATAAACACATACTGATATACTAGAAACAGAAACTACATTCTATTTTCCACAAATACTCAGTGTCTAGAACAGTGCATAGAATGGAATGGAAATTTAATAAATGTCAACATGAATGAAAGGTGCCTTTTAAAATATATTTCTTTCTTTCAGAATGTAAGCACACCATCATTTTTGAGGGAATCTCTAGAACTTATGAACATCACTAGTATGAGTGAAACTAGCTGTGAAGTGTGATACTTTAGTTGAGAGTAAGGGGATGTTGAAGAAATCTTTTTTAAATTACTTTTTTAGGCTTTTGCCTAGGCGGAGTATACTCACCAGAGAGACAAAGAGAGACTTTGAGAGGGAAAGTGAAAAATCAACATCCGAGGGGAATGGCCACACCTCAATCCTTTTCTCCTTTGTTCTCCTCCTGGGATTTTGGGCATGCACACACACATGCCTGGCATGATTTTTAAGCTACCAGATCTAGGACTCGAGCTGCTGTTGGTCATATGGGAGTCTAGAGCCTTAAACCACCACACCACCTGCTGGCCACAAGAAATTTAATTTCAAGTAGTCATTTTTGAGCCTCATGGCTCTCTCTTAAATTGAACCATTTGGGATTATGAGGCATCAAATAATCTTCAGGTCCCTACATACTTTATATTCAACTAACCCCTTCAATGTGTTTTTACCAGGACAGTCAGCCCTTACCCTGGGACTACCCAGAGTTCTCTTCTTCACCCTGCCTGAGGCCAGCAAAGGGAGAGATTATAAAAGTCCACTGGGAACTGTATCTGGGCTGTACTGTCCTTGTCAGATAGTCTGCTGCATATTTGGAGACTATGCCAGATATCCTTTGATATGTGCAAGTGTCCTCCAAAGAAACACTGGCATGCATACACCGTATGTTATATTAGGTGACTTTGCTTCTTGAGAAAGATACCTTTGGGGGTCATAAATTCTTCAACTAAAGAGAAAGGGGTTAACGTTTCTTCTCCTGACATAAACCTATGACAGCGCCATCAATAAAATCTAAG
>NW_006160117.1:5992687-6009877 GCF_000334495.1 Tupaia belangeri chinensis | reverse complement strand
TATCAGCAATACACTCTCTAAGAAAAGTCACACACTTGCTATGTTTTGGAGACTGAGTAATGAGAAGGCCGGAGGAGCAAAATGTAAAGAGAAGAGCTGTTGGAAGAATAGTCAATAATGCATTTGCACAGATCTAGATTGGAAGCTCTCAAACACTAGGGTTCAAATTAAAGATATGGCAAGCAAGATAATTTAATTATTAACAAAGTCAAGTCAGCACAGGAACCATAAGATTAGTGACTTCAATTTTAAAGTGAAAAAATTACATATAAACTGTATCCATAATGTAAGGAGAGGAGGCACTTGTAATTTTATAACTCCTACAATGCAACCCAACTGAGCACACAAATCCCTCCAAATTGTCTTTCCACTTTCCTCCAAAATATAAAAATTTCATTATTGCTGTTTAATCATGAGTTTTAATTATAATATAATACTGACATATAACAATTGTACACATATATAGGGTACAGTGTGATTTTTCTTTTTTAAAAGAATTATTTGCTTAATTTATCATTATTATTTTTTTAATTAGGTTGTCAAGAGAGTCATAATACATTTTTACTATGTTTTTCAATGCAAAAATGTGTCCTGACTTTCGCAATATCCAATAATTTGATGCAGGCACTCAACAGAGAGAGAAAGAGAGACACAGAGAGGGCGAAAGTGAGAAAGCAAGCTGCCAGGTCGAGAATTCAAACAGGCGTAGGCCATGTGGAAGTCCAGTACCCCAACCATCATATTACCTGCTGGCATCATGATTTTTAAGTACATGTATACAGAGCAGAATGATTGAGAAAGGACCGGAAACAAATACATCATCTCAATAATTTATCATTACTTTGTTGTGAACACTCAAAATCATCTCTTCCAGCTATTTTGAAATATATCTTAAACTGTCACCAATTGACAGTTTACTGTCAAATCATCTGTTGTACTATAATACTCTAGAACTTATTCATCTTATCTACTTGCAATTTTGCAACTGTTAATCAAGTTCTTCCTATCCTCCCCTGATCCTCCTCCTCATTGTTTTGATATTCACATTTTTACTTTCCACTTCTTTGCCATCAGATCTTTTGGTTTTCACAAATGAATAAGAGCATTCGGTACTTGTCTTTTAGTGCCTGGCTGATTTTACTTAATGTAATTTCCTCTAGGGTTGTTCTATGTTGTTGTCAATGACAGAATTTCATTATTTTTTATGGATGGATAATATTCCATTGTGTATGTATAGCACATTTTCTTTATTCATTTCGTTGTTGTTGGACACTTAGATTGATTCTGTATCTTGGCTATTGTGAATAGTGCTGCATTTACACTTAGATTGTAAGTTTTTAATAGCCATTTTTGTTTTTTAATATCAAGGAAAAATCTTCACTTGAGCATATAGTGAAGACCTTAATAATTTAATAACACATATAAAGAACACACAAAACAATAATTTTATCAGGCAGGTATGTGTATCCATGATCCTTGCTGGCTGAGAAACCTGGGAAGTGGGAGGAATTGCAGTGTGAGACCCTGTGGAGGGTATTAACTCTCTCTCACACTCTCTCTCTCTCTCTTTCTCTCTCATCCTCATAAAATAAATAAGCAAAATTTTAAAAATTTACTTTCTAAGAAATAATCAGCAACATGATGTGGCTGGATTGAGAATTTGGGATTTCATTTTATTTATTCATTCATTTTAATTCTTTTTTTGTTTGTTTTGTTTGGAGAGGTTGTTGCTATAGGGCTCGTGCATTCGCCAGAAAGACAGAGAGAAATAGAGAGACAGAAAGCAAGAAATCACACCCCAAGGGGGATAGCCATTCTGCAATCCCTTCTCCTCCATTATCCTCTCGGGATCTTGGGCATGCACGCACATGCGCCCGGCATGAGTTTAAGCCACTAGGTCCGGGACTCGAACTGCGGTCGACTACGTGGGAGTCCGGCGACATAGCCATTACGCTAACTGCTGGTCCCGTGAACAGATTCTTTAGGCAATAAAATGGCTAAAGTGAAACTTTTTTGATGGCTATAAAGTATACTAGACATGCTCTTACCACTTGACTTCTTTATATTATGATATGGCTGACCTGCAGCACTGCCCTGAACCTACACTTAAAATATAATCACTTAAATAATCCATAACAGACAATTTACCCTTTTTTCATAAATACAGGTGAAATATGGCATGCATGGTGTATCATTTCATGCTACTCTTCTGCACAATTGTCAAATTGGATCACAGGCTCCAACCTGTTTTCCGGCTCTAAAGGACATATTCATCATTTTTATAATTGTGTTCTTTGGCTTTTCTTTGCATTTGTCTTCATCAGTATCCAGTCAGAAAAGCAAAACTATTTGGGATAATTTGTTAGAAAAAAGCTTAGTGTGAAATTTAGTTTTCAAAAATCCTGAAAACTCCAAACAGAAGACGAGAAGGGAATCCTTGGATTAGTAGCAGAAGTCAGCTACTGTCCCCATTAATGTAGGAACTGGAGGAAGAGGTATCAGGGCACAGTGACTGGGGACTCTCAGGTGGAACTGAAACCAAAAAAGAGATTTATGTACTGTTGAAGACTTTGCCTGAAGCAGAAAGAGGAGGAAAGACCTGTCCTGGCTTCCCTTCTCCTCATACCCTCCAATTTCCTGTTAAAACCTTCCTCCAGCTGCCTCTAAGCAGAAGTCTGCAGGCAAGGAATCCTGGGAAACGTAGTACACAAAATAAATGCCCTGGAATACAGTTAAGTGGAGGGAAAGATCAGGGGTTGGATCTGAAGGAGCAAGCAAAGGAAACTATAGTGGTTTTAAAACACATTCACAAATTCATTAATACAAATGCCATGAAAAATGGAGTCTAATTCCCATATCTTTGAATATGACTGGCCCTAGTGTCTTGCTAAGAACTAGAATATAGCAAATAGTTTCTACTTTGTTCTTCTGATCTCTATCTCTGTCTCTGTCTCTCTCTCTCTCTCTCAGTTCATCATTGCAACCCAAGTTCTGTAGGGTGTAGACTAACAGAGAGAATCTAATACATGGAAATAATTGCAAACAGTAATTAGAAAAGTACCTGAAAAGTCAAACAGGAGGCAGTGAGACTGTCTAGAGGTTAGTCATGGCCAAGAAGAGAATAAGGAAAGGACACATATAAGTGTACCACTATCAGCCCCAGCTGATGTTCCAGCTGACAGCTGGCATCAAGGGCTAGACCAGTGAGGGAATGATCTTTTAAATGATTCCATCCTTCAGCCTTTGAGCCACTCCTGATAATGCCACATAAAGCAGAGACAATCTGCCCCCACTAAGTCCAGTTCAAATTGGCAGATTCATGAACAGAGTAAACATTGTCTTTGTTTAAGCCACTAACTGTTGTGGTATACCACTATACAGCAATAGATAATTCAAACAGGATCTGAGACCAACAAGCCAATGACTCACACAACATCATTCTCATTTTCTCATTTCTGCTTCAGCTAACATTTGAAGGTCTCAGTCAGAGCCAACCACAATCAAATTTTATGGCCATTTTAGATATTTATTGGCCAGTGTTATTGGCAGTAAAAACAATTTTTCAAATCATTAATTCTGATTATATTTCTGAAGGATGAGCGATTGTTCATGGAAGTTATGGTTTATACCTCCATCAGAAGAATTTTCATATGAAGACATTGACAAAGCTCAATTTCCTAATATAAAATACACAATTTTGAAACTTTATTTATACATGTGGAAATAAATTTAATCTACTACTATTTAAAATGTATCTGAAATAAAGGCCAACTTCTCAACTAAAGAAAAGTGTTGGTGTATAAGGGATTAGTTTGATAATTGGCTATGGCATTAATTTTATATGTAGCCCAATTATTATCACGGGAAAAGTAGAGAAAAGGGAAATGGATAAGAAAGAGTAGAAGGATCAGAGTAAGATAACAAGGAAGAAGGGAAGAGGAAGGAAAAAGTAGAAGATGGAGGTCAAAAAGAGAGAGAAGCATAGTACTGAAGATGAATATTGCTGAGACAGATCTACATACACAAGCATGCTGATTCAACGGCCCTTTCACACAGTGGAAATTCAGGGCTTGACTAACTATGCCCTGCTTCCGTCCTGTGCATTTCCCGGCTGTTTACAGTTCCATCTCTCTTTCTGTAGGTTATGCTGACAGCATACTACCAGCATGGAAAAATTGCCTGGTTATCTATTACATTATCCTTTAGCCCAAACTCACTCAGTTCCAATTACAATAAATGCAATAGTATAAGAAAGGATACAACTTTTCTCCGCAATGCCAGGAGCAATGTAGACTCACGGGGAAGAGAACTGTTAGGATGACAGCCATGGCTTGTCTCTTTCTAACCCACCTATCTCCCTTCACATAGGTATGTGGCTAAGCTTCCTTCAAGATTTACTGGGTAATATTAAGATTCTCTTTCCAATGCCAATTAGTTAGGTCTATTATTTTTCGTTTTAAGAAAGTTTTTCCATTTTGTTTTGTAATTGCTAGAGGACACATGTGCTCAAGATGGGAGAGGGAGATCAAGCACCTTTCGATGCACCCTGATTATGCCACAATCCTTTTTCTTCATTTCTCTATCCCATCAGGATTTGGGGCATGTATGTATACATGCATGGTGTGTTTTTCAAGCTGCTAAGGCCAGGATTTGAAGAATGATCAGGCCACATAATACCCAATTGAGCCACAGGGCTGGCCCAAAGGTCTGAATATTCTTCAGAGTAAACAAAAATATATATGTAATTTTGGTTTTTGAGATTTTCTTGCAGGGCTAGCAGGTGGCATGAGGTTAAGGCACTGGATCCTACATGGCTAACTGTGGTTTTTGTCCCAAACGTGGCAGCTTGAAAAAAAAAAATCATGCCAGTTTCTGTGCTTGCAAGCTCTAAATCCCAAGGATACTGCAAGAAAAGGGATTGAAGCATGGCTAGTCCCCTTAGGGAGTGACTTCTCACTCCCTCCCCGACTCTTACTGCCTCTCTCTGGCAAGCACACATGCTCTGCAGCAAAACTAAAACTACAAAAAAAAAGGTTTCCTTACAAATTTTTAACATGCTGCTCACATAAAACACATACACATAGACAAATGGAACATAATAGAAAGCCCAGAAATAAACCCATGCATATAAGATCAACTAATCTTTGACAAAGGTACCAAGAATATACATGGGAAAATAATAGTCTCTTTAATAAATAGTGGGAAATCTGGGTATCCATATGCAAAAGATGATGAAATTGGATATTATATCAGACAGAAGAAGCCAACTCAAAATGGATCAAAAATTTAAACATTAGATGTGGAACCATAAAGTTCCTAGAAGAAAAGGTAAATGCTCTGTGACATTGATCTTGGCTGGCATGTTGGGGTATTTTGTTTGTTTTCTTTAAGACACAAAAGCACAGTAAACAAAAGCAAAAATAAACAAATGGGACTACATCAAACTAAAATTTTTCCACATAGCAAAATAAACAATAAATAAAATGAAAGGACAGTACATGGACTTGGGGAAAATATTTGCAAATCACATATCTAATAAAGGGTTAATATAAAAAATTAAGTCATGCACCACATAAGGACATTTTACTCAATGATGAACCACATATTAAATGGTAGTCTCATAAGATTATAATGGAGATGAGAAATTTTTATCACCTAGTGAACTTACAACCATTACAGCTTTCTTTCAGTCCTACAAGTTCCATTTATGATAAATTCCCTATACAGACGTACTATTTTTTAATCTCATATAATATTTTTAGTGTACCTTTTCTGTTTTGCTATGTGAGTACTTATCATTGCGTTACAATTTCCTGCAGTATTCAGTACAGTAATGTGATGTTCAGGTTTGTAGCCAAGAAGTAATAATTATTCCATGTAACATAGGTCTTGTAGTAGGCTATACTATCTAGGTTTGTGTAAGCACAATGGAGTTCACACAAAAAAAATGGACTGATCATGCATTTCTCAGAATGTATCCCTGTCCTTAAGTAATTCAGATTGTGTATAAAGAACTCATACAACTTAATAGCAAAAAAAGAGAAAGTTTAAAGTTTTTAAATTAAAATGCCTTTTTTTACATTTTTTTCTTTTATTATTATTATTTTTTCATTTCATTTTCTTCCATACATTCAATCACATTATTATTTGTCTTACAAAATGGATATTTAAACAGGTGGACATTTCTCCCTAGTACTGTTGATAAAACTACGAAATATTTTCAACAGATAATACCACACTTCTTTGTGCCATTAATGCTTTTTATAAGGAAGATACACATATAGCCAACAGCTACATGAAAAGGTCCTCAACATCAGTAATTATCAGGGAAATGCAAATTATAACCATATTAAGATGTTACCTCACACCCATTAGGATAAGCTATTATCAAAAAGACAAAAAAGTAACTGTTGATGAGGATATAGAGAAAAAGAGGGACCAGCAGCTGATGTAATGGCTACGTTGCTGGGCTCCCATGTAGTGGACTGCGGTTCAAGTCCTGGATCCAGTGGTTTAAACTGACACTGGGCACGTGTGCATGAGTGCCCAAGATCCCGATAGGAGAATGGAGGAGAAGAGATTGCGGCATGGTCATCCTCCCTGGGCGGTGATTTCTCACTTTCTGTGTCTCTGTTTCTCTGTCTTTCTGGCGAACTCATGTACACTACAACAAAAACCTCTCCAAAAAACCCAAAAGACAAAAACAAAAACAAAAAAAGAAAAAGAAACCCTTGTACACTGTTGGCGAGCATGCAAATTATTATTACCTAACACAATATAAATTACCCACAATAACTGACTTGTCAGTTTGCTACAATACCCAATCTGTCTGGTTTTCAGAAAATGCAAGGTTTTTCAATCATCATGGAATCTTGAAAAAAGAACAAAGGTAATCCTTTGCTCATTAGGCTCTTTGTCACTTTGATTTTCCTGTATTTGTGTAATCTTAATTATAAGCTCTTTGGGGACAGGAGTTTATAAATCATGCTTCCTGGTAACCTCCTATCCACACAATGCAAAACATCTATTACCTATTAAATCTATATGTATTGGCTGTTAGAGATATTAGATATACTTTGTCCCCTCTAATTGAGGGATATTATTTCTCCCTACATTTGCACCAGTACAGGGATGATTTCAATAATACTGCCTTGGAGAGGAATAGACTACACCTTTGATGGAATACTGTATTCAAAAGGGCCACAAAAGCAGTTTCACCTTAAAACATTCAGTTATTTTCCATAGCATGATACCTGCTATAGGTTAAAGTGTAATACAATTTTTAATAAGTACTTTAGTTTCACGTTTGTGCTTCAAATGCCTTGTGATAATTAAGAGAAGAGCAGAGCTTGTAAGACAACACATCTTAAAAGAAAGGCTGTAGTTTAAAACCAGACACTGACATTAAAGCATTCCAGATTCTGTTTGTCCTGACTCAGAGATGAGAGAAGAGAGCATCCAAGACTACAAGAAAACACTGTAGAGGATTCCAGCATGCTAATTCTGCAGTGAAGCTGATATACTAGAGATGGGTAGATTGATGTATATAGCTGAGTTTGGTGGGGATGCATTCAAATTAATGTTGCTATTTAAATAAAGATTTAATTTTTAATAGAAAAAAATACTTATTGTGAGTTCTCGAAGAGCCCATTCTAGAAATCTATTACCTAAATCACACATCAGATTCACTAATGACGTAAACAAAGTCCTTGTATAGACTTACATTCTAGAGGTTAAAACGCACTCTAAATAAGTTTTATATAGGACCAACAGTTAGCGTAATGGCTATGTTGCTGGACTCCCACGTAGTCAACCACAGTTTGCGTTCTGGACCCGGTGGCTTAAAATTCACGCTGGGCGTGTGTGCGTGCCTGCCCAAGATCCCGAGAGGAGAATGGAGGAGAAGGGATTGGGGTGTGGCCATCCCCCCTGGGGGGTGATTTCTTGCTTTCTGTCTCTCTGTCTCTCTCTCTGTGTCTGTCTGGTGAGCACACGCACCCTATAGCAAAAACCTCTCCCCCCCAAGAAAAGTTTATATATATATGTCTAATATTGATAATCATTATAATTAGAGGACTATAGAGTAATGCAGGTGTGTGTATGTGTATGTTTTATAATAGAGTGATCACGAAATACTCCTCTCCTTTTTGCCAGAGGAACCTAAAGGGCATGAGGAAAAAAGGCCTGTAAATATCTTGAAGAAGAGTGTTCCAGTCAGAAACAACAGCATGAACAATGGCTCTGAGGCTGAAGTGTGTTCAATGTATTCAAGGAACAGCAGTGAAATCAGTGTGGCTAGAACCAAATAAACAAGGGAAAAAAAATAGGAGATGAGATCAGAGGGATAGTGAGTATCAGATAATTAGGCCCTACAGAAATGAATTTAATATACATCTTGATCTGATCATCTGTAATAAGCAAAATTCTGGGTCTTCTCCAGTTTTAATGTTCTATTGGGTTGTCTGGTAGTCATGACTCATTTTTGTACAGAAAAACAGAAAAATACAGCATGACTTTGCAAACAATCTAATATTATTCTGGTATTAGTATTGTTTTATTAAGGCCCTAAGTAAATTTGCCTGTCAATTTCAACACTTCAGTGACGGAAAATATTGGCATTGTACATATAGGGAACTTTGGTAGCAGGGCCTGTGGCTATAGCTTAAGCTGAACAACAACATGGCAGGGAGGCTGGGTAGCTAGGTATGTGGAGAATGTCACAGTTTGATTTTACATTTCTTGGTTTCTTTCTTTTCTTTTTTTTTTTTTTTTTGAGAGATTTTTGCTACAGAGCATGCACACTCGCCAGAGAGACAGAGAGATGGAAAGCAAGAAATCACCTCCCAGGGGATGGCCACACCACAGTCCCTTCTCCTTCATTCTCCTCTCAGAATTTTGGGCATGCATGCACATGCATCTGGCGTGAGTTTGAAGCGGCTGGGTCCAGGACTTGAACTGCAGTCGACTACGTGGGAGTCCAGTGACGTAACCATGATGCCATCTGCTGATCCCTTGATTTTACATTGCTATTTCTTCAGTCAGAAACTGAGTGTATTAAAATGAGAAGATATACTGGACCCCTACTGAAGATTTATTCCCTACTGATATAAAACTCAATATATTAAAATATAGTATCACATATGAAATCTTTGGGATGAGCTTCCGTGAAGCACTGAAGAATTCCAGAGACAACAGAAATGTTAAACCTATGATGTTTAACACAAAATCTTCTTAAATGCAGGGTGATTATTTTGGTTTATAAAATCTCATCATAATCATTGCCATTAGTTAGCTATTGATGATATTATGGCAACACCAACTTTCAAGCACAGGATAGACTTTGGAGCCTGGAGTTAAAAGCCAAGTTTACTCCATTATTAGGTATGAAAGTATGAGCAGGTTTCTTCATTTATTTGAACCTTCATTTACTCACCTATCAAATATGGCAAATAATGCTGACCTCAGGATTTTTGTGAAGAAAAAATGAGAATAAATCATTTGAGTAAAGCACTTAGCTCAAAACATGAATCCTTTTAACTTTACGAAGTACTTCCATTTAACAAATCCAGTAAATATTTGACTAACAGCAGATAGTGAACAAATTATTTATACATGAGGCATATATTTCCCAGAGATAATTCTTGACCCATGACCCTTTCTTCAATTTCAAGTAGAATCCAAGACCCTTCTGAGATTTTGGTTTCAAAATGACCTTTCCCTTTATTGCTTATATTAGATGACCTTTAAATTTTTTAGCATTTATTTTGTTTTGTTTATAATGAATTTTCATTGAAGTTTAATTTATAAGCATTGAGATACACAAATTTTAAATGTACATGATGTATTTTTACAAATGTATATCACAATGAAACCAACACCTAATTTGGATAAATCATATTTTCATCAACTACAGTGTTCTCTCCTCACCCTTTTTTGTCAATTTCTTGGCAGAGAAAGTACTATTCTGATTTCTTTCACTATGTAGATTGCTTTGTTCTGTTATTTAATTTAATTAGAAATTAAATTTTTTTGAGAGATATACAGATACTCAAAGTTACTATTTATTCTTTTTTTGGAGAGATTTTTGCTATAGGGTGTATACACTCACCAGAGACCCAGAGAGGGAAAGTGAGAAATCATCCCCCGGATGGCCAAGCAGCAATCCCTTTTCCTCCATCCTCCTCTAGGGAGTTTGGGCATACACGCACATGTGCCTGGCATGAGTTTTAAGCCAGAGTGTAGGACTCAAACCATGGTCGACTTCGTGGGAGTCCAGTGATGTAATCATTACACCATCTGCTGGTCCCAAAGTTGCTACTTATTCTTGAGCCATTCGTCATAGTAAGTTGTGTATTTCATAGCATTTGTCTATTTCATCTACTGGGTCATTGGGAAAGTCATGACACATTTTTGCAGAGAAAAACAGAAAATTGCATTATTACTTTCCTGAGAACCTAATAGCTCATCCAATTTACTGGCATAAAATAGTTTAAAATATTTTCTTAACATTTCTGTATCTGTGGGATATGTAGTGATGTTCTCTCTTTCATTCATGATATTAATATTTTGTGTTCTTTTTCTTCAATCTTAGTTTGACAGTTTCATTCAACTTTGCAAGAAACCAAATGTTTACTTTAATACTTCTATTGTTTGTATTAATTTTATTGATTTTTCACTTTTATTTTTATCTCCTACTCTTGGAGTTAATTTTTCTTTTGTGGACTTGCAAAGTGGAAATTTCCCTGATTTGAAAACATATTTCCATTTCTAATATAGATATATAAATTCCCAACAATGTACTACTTTAGCCACATTCTACAAATTTGCCACTGTTTGTTTTCATTATTAGTACAGTTTAAATATTTTCTAAATTCCCTTATGATTTTCTTCTCTGACCCAAGTGTAGATAGAAGATTTTTCCAGTGATCCTTTTGTTATTGATTCCTCATTCAATTTTATTGCAGTCAAATAACATTATCACTTCAATTTGGAGAACATTTTCTTTTTAGAGTTGCTTCATGACTACTATCATCTATCATTGTAAATGTTTTATGTCTACATTGTGTTATATTTATATATACTTATCATCTTTCATATACTTAATGTTTACTTGGTATGTACCTGTCTAACCATTTTGCTAATCTCAGTCTTTTAATTAGAGTTTAAATTTAGATTAATCACTGATGTGGTTGGACTTACGTCTATCATTTTTCTATTTGTTTTATTTGTCACATTTGTTCTTTTGTTCTTCATTTTCTGACATTTTAAATTTTTATTTACTATTATTATTTTCAGATTAATTTTACATTTTGTATAAAGTCCTCGTCATGATGCATACAAACTTTTTAAACAGAGAACTTGACATTTTTTTATTGCTCAAATGTTTCTTTCCTTTTTACCTCATGTCCACAGTCTACCAACCACTCTACCATCCACTCCCCTCCCTTACCTTCTCGGTACCTACACTTATACTCTTTACTATTAGATCTCCATGGTACTGACATTTTCTTTTATTAATTAATTTTAAAATTCGAAAAAGATTTTTTCTCTTCTATTAGCTCATTAACTATCCTTTCTTTGTCATTGGAGTACTATAGTATAGATGTGTAACTTATAGTTTTGAGTAAATATTATAGTACTTAGAATATTATGTAATATACTTACAATGGTTTAATTTCATATGACTTTCACATCCATTTTGCTGTTGTCATACATTCTACTTTGAATATATCTGTTGTAATCCCCATATTTTATTGCTACCATTTTTTTGTCATTTGGAACCAGCAGAGGAATGGTTATGTCCCAGACACGGAAACCTAAAAAAAATCACACTGGGTGCATGTGTGTGCATGCCCAAGATTCCAAGAGAAGAATGGAGGATAAGGGATTGCAGCATGGCCATTCTCCCTGAGGTGGTTATTTCTCACTTTCTGTCAGTCTATCTCTGTCTCTCTGGTGAATGCACATTCCCTATACCAAAAATCTCTCTAAAAAATCAGTTGTCATTTATAAAAATCAAGAAAAAAGAGAGAATACATAAATACATATTATATTTACCCATATAATTTCCCTCCAAAAATCTTTATTCCTAAAGAGATGTGTTTCCATATGGTACAATTTTCTGTTAGAATTAAGTTTTCTTTAACATTTCAATAGTGAGGATCTGCTGATTGATAATTGTTTCAGTTTTCATTTATTGAAAAATCTGAGGAAGAACATTTGGAGGAGGGATACGAAGACAGCATTGTTGAGACAGGGAGGTAGTGTTATATTTTGATCAACTGGACTGGGGAGAAATGTTCATATATTGAAATGATCACCTTGTAAGCTAAATAATGTGATTGAATGTATTAAAAAATGTAAATAAAAATAAATAATAAAAAAATTTAAAAAATAATTAGTCTTTAACTATTTTAAAAGTATTTTTGCTAAATAGAGAATTTTAAGTTGACTATTCTTTGCTATTGACACTTTAAAGAAGTCACTCCATTGTTTACTGGCTTTCATTGTTTCTCATGAGAATTAAGTTATTTTTATCTTACCTCTATGTGCACTGTATTATTTTTTTCTTCAGCTGATTTAAAGGTTTTTCTCTTTATGTCTTGTTTCCAGCAGTTTAACTATGATGTGCATAGTAGTTTTATTTGCATCAATTTGCTCAGGATTTACCAAACTTCCTTATGTGATGTTTTACTTACCAAAATTCCAGAATTGTTACTTTACTTCAAATTTGGAAATTCCGGAGCCACTAATTTAAAAAAATGTTTTTCCTAGTCCTTTCTTTCTTTCTTTCCTCTCCCTGTGACAATCCAAACACATATATGTCCATAATTTGATATTATTCCTACTTATTGATGTGATCTTTTCTCTCAGTAATTCATTTTGCATCATTTATTTTATTATATCTCAAATTTACTGTTCCTTTATTTCACTGTGTTCAATAATTAGTTTATCTTTTTTGAAAATAATTATTTTTTTTAACTTTGTATATTTAATTAATTTATTTATTTTAATTTGACCAGAGAGGGGCAGAGTGAGAGGCAGAGAGAGTGGGTAAGTGAAAAAACAAGCTGCCAGATCCAGGACTCGAACTGCAGTCAGCCATGTGGGAGTCCAGAATTCCGAATCACCACACCACCCACTGGCCCATCTTACATGTTTTTTTTTCTAGTCCTAGAATTTTTCATTTTGTTCTTCTTGGAGTTTTAATAATCCTTTCAATCCCTTGTCTCTTTATCTATTCTATTTTTTCTTGAAAATTATTTCACACATTTATTATAGTTTCTTTAAAGTATTTATGAACAAATTTTAAGATCTGTGGCACCTGTGTGTTTGTTTCCATTTCATACAACCATGATATGTTTGTCACAACTATGATTAACATTAAGATAACAATATTAACTAAACTATAGATTTTAATAAGATAATCTCTTGATTATGGATCACATTTCCTTGCTTACATTTTTCATTACATTCTTAACTATATATATACAATAATACTGAAGACTGAAGCATACTCTCTCTTTTTTTATTTTTTTGGAAAAGGGACATTTGTTTTTTTCTAAAGTGCAGCTAAGGCAAGAAGCTTGTAATTCAGATTCTACCAAGAATTGACTTGAACTGGAGCTAGGATGTAGCTTTAATTAATTTGATTTGACCTCTAATTTTAAATGAAGATAAGGAGATTTCACTTTGCGCTTCAGTCCAACTCTCAACTTGAAGGGTTTAGGTCTTTGATCTTGTTAGGATTTGAACTATGAGGGCATTGGTTTCTAACTTTAGGTTCTTTTTCCTTTATTTGTCTTTGAATTCAATACCATCATGTCCCTAAAATCTGAGCACCAAAGGCTGTACAAACTCTCTGTTTTCTATTCTCACTTCCAATGCAAACTCTATAACTTTCTCTGCTGAATACTCTGCAAAATGCTTAGGGCATGAAATGAAAATTCTTAGATGAAACCAAGTGGTCTATTTTTGCATTTGGGGCTCTTCCAAATTCTAAATGATTTTGTCAGCCAACCATGTCACTAAAATCTCAGATATAGTTTCTTGTCCTGCAGTCTCTCCATTTCTGTCAAGCCTGCTGTTCTGATAACTCATATGCTTTAGAGGCACTTGCTTTTCAGTATTAAAGTGTCTGTGGCTCTTTGCTCACCAACGAAGAGCTCATCCCTCTCCAGAATACAATATATTAAGATTTCTATGCACCTACTGTTATTCAGTAGCTTTAGAGATGTATGTGTGTGATTATTTTATTGTATCCAATTTGTAATTGTTAGCACTCAGCCTCTCACATCCTTCTACATCTAACCAGGAATGGAATATTAAAATAGATGTTTCAATTTTTAGAAGAGACAGTTGAGTAAAAGTGGTTGGTGATGGCCATCAAAATCTGAAAATAAAGTTCTTTAAGAAAGGACTGTGAAGATTAAATCATTTTTTCCTGACTTAGATTTTATAAAAATTCTAAAGCTTGATTAGAGAGATGACAAACAGAAGAGAAACAAAAGAGACTCAGAGTGTCCCTGAGAGGAGTTTAAGTCAGTTTCCACACAACTCCCTTTACAGAATCCAAGGTGGGATGGTAGACTATCTAGAATACATAAGAACATAGACACCAAGGAGATGCATTATTGTTCTGCAAAATTTTAGAGAATTTCCAAGGTCATAATAGTGTAGCATCCATAAAGAAGTGGCAACAAGCCATATCTAAGCAGTCAATCTGAAATAAGTCACCTGAGTTTCCAATAGATCCCATGACTATCATTTTAAATATCCAAGTGAACATTTGAAAACTGTGCATCCTCTGAGAGGATTGTAGAAATTAGGACAAAGACTGGCATAAGACTGGCTGCCCACTTTCTCCACTCTTTTTCAATATGATGATGTAATTCCTAGCCAATGCAATCAGAAAAGAGAATAACACAAAAGGCACTCAAATGGGGAAAGAAGAGGTGAAATTATCTCTTGTTTGCAGATGACATGATTATATACATATAAGACCAAAAGGTATTTATGAAAAAAACTCCTGGAAGTAAGAAATAAATACAGTGAACTGTCAAGATACAAAATCAACATACAAAAATCTCTAGCATTTTTATAAACAAACAATAAGCAGACTGAGGTAGAACTGAATAAATTAACCCCATTTGCCATAACCACAAAAAGTATAAGATACCTAGGAATAAAGGTGGCTGAAGATGTCAAAGGCCTCTACAAGGAAAATTATAAAAATCTAAAAAAAGAAATTGAAAATGACACAATAAGAAAATGCTCAGTTGGAAAAGTGCTTGTACATCCATGTTTATTGTGGCATTACTCACAATTGCTAAGACATGGAACCAACTCAAATGTCCATGAACAGATGACTGGATCAAAAAAGTAAGGCACTTATACACTATGGAATACTACTCAGCCATAAAAAAAAAACCCCAAGACCCTGACATTTGACAGAAAGTGCATGAATATGGAAGATTTACTGCTAAGTGAAGAAAACCAGACTATGAAAGAGAGACATTATATGTCCCCACTTAATATATTCAGAATGTTTTCACTGCAAAGCAGAAACTGAAAGATTAGAAGATATAGAAGCATGGGAAATGGTTGCAGATACTGGAGACAGTGTAGGAGGGGGAGTGAGGGTAGGAAGAAAGGAATCAAGGAGAAAAATAGAAGGGCAAGACATTTAAGGGACACAGAAATAGAAAATTGTCTGTTGATGATAACACGTATGATATCTTTAACTGGACTGGTTTGCAGTGTATTTATGCTGGTAAAATTCAATTTACAAGCTGTGGTGATGTACAGTGATTGAATGCATAAAATAAATTTAAAAATAAAATAAAATAAAATAAATCAAAAAAGAAACTGAGACAAAGAGATTACAGAATATGTGAGGTCATGTGTGGAAGAGTCTATTAGAGTCCACCATCACACATGTACTCTTTTACATTTTCCAGATTCCTTTGTGGTTAGTTTGGTCATGTGTCTAGTTCTGGCAAAAGGATATGAGATATGAGCAGATACAGTCTGAGTCACTTCCAGGTCAAATGAGTAGGTATTAGGTGTGTCAACCCTCATTCTCCTGCTTGTGTGACATTAGAGACTATATACTGAATGCAGTAGCACAAGAGGGAAGGGAATGAAGCCTTCTATCATTGTTTGAAAGAGAGTACCCTAGGAAAATCCAGACCAGGAATAATTACATTAGGTTTTACTTAAGCAAAAAATTAACTTTTATTCTTATAAGCCAATGAGATTTCATGTTCTATTTTTTTATTGCAGCACAACTTAGTCTAGTGTTAATTTAACTGTGATCCATAAACTAATTCTGGTCTAGAAGCTATTTGATATCAATCTACAAGGAAATTAAGTACAGAAATGGAAAGGTTTTAGAAACTCTTATGGCAGTTTGAAGGAGAAACTTTATATCTGTTGAATTTTGTTTTTTAAAAAATCCAGGTTTGCATTACATTTTTATTGACTTTATTTTTTTTTTATTCCAATCTTATCATTATTTTTATTGTATCTTACAAAATATTGATCTATAACAGATTGAAAATAATAAAAACTAGTTCATCACTGAGAGTTTGATAAATGCTGGCTATTCTATCATGACTAATATGCCAAAGCAAAATTAGAAGTATTCCAGAAGGATATCAAAACAGACTGAGAAGAATTAGATACCAGATATTTCTCTCTGAAGGAAAAACACCACAAGGGCTCCTTGAAAGATATGAGATATATTTTATGGAAAGAGAAGAAGGAAACATTTTAAATTAAAAACTAGAAATTACAAAATAATAATATATCCAAAATTATATAAGATTATACTTTCTATCTAAAATAAAATAATACTATAAAATAGGAAATAAATCTAATCATATAGAATGTATGTAAAGTTATAGATATTTCACACAATTGAGGTTTATCTCTTGACCATCTTATATCTAATACAGGTATATTGTCTTTGATATGTTCTCATTTCATCTCACCACTTGGCTTTAAGACTGGAGCATTGGTAGACAGTCAGATACATCTACTAAGAGAGAATTTCTGATCTATTAGTCACTCAAACTCCTTCTTCTATCCCTTATCCCAAAGGTACTTTTTGATTTCTGAATGCAAGAAAGATGACAGCAATCTTTCTTTTTTTTTTTTTTTTTTTTCCCTTTTTTTTTGCTTTTTTTT
>NW_006160117.1:5972109-5992089 GCF_000334495.1 Tupaia belangeri chinensis | reverse complement strand
TTTTTCCCATTGTTGATGACTTCTTATGATAAGGATGGTCCTAAGTTTCTGCATGGGGTCTCTGTATACACTGGGCATGTGTGTGCCCATAATCTTGGCCGGTTGCAGCCAGGGAGTAGATTTCATTGTGAAGACTCTGATAAGGGGACTGTGTGTGTGCGTATGCGTGTATCTATCATGGAAAAAAAAAATAATGTAAAATATAGTTAATCTCATTTATAAAACATATATTAGTGTTACAAAACAATGATGCTGGTAAATGGTATGTCTTAAAAATCCTACAATCTTATCAAATGCTTTTGTCCTAGGTCATGGTAGCACCACTGAAATTTTGGTCAGGGCAATTCTTTCTTGGGGAGGGCAAGAGTAGGAAGTGTTGTCCTATGGATTGTAAGATGCTTAGCAACAATCCTGGCCTCTATTTACTAGATGGTAATAGCACTTCCTAGTTGCAACAAACAAGAGTCTCCAGACACTACCAATTGTCTCCTGGGGAAATAAAATCTACCACCCCCCCAGTTGAAAATTACACTCTTAGATAAAAACAGAAACATGATGTTGGCAAGGATTTGAGGCCTCTTTAATATCAGCTTGTATTTCAACACTGTACCTTTTATTTGGTTTTCCTTTAAGATAGAGTAAAATCCTCTCAACATCTCAGTAAGGAGATTGAAGGGTCTCAAACTGTGCAGGATGTGCCAAAGAAACTATTTTAAGTGCATTGGCTGTAAAGAATTCAATGGGGAGGCCATGCTTAATTGCTTGTGAGTAGCAATTTAGAGTGAATTCACACTATATGCTACTGATAATGTTTATTTTTCTTTTAAATTAGGTATCACTTTCATCACCAGGAGATATGAGATTGGGTATCAATAAAAAAGACTACACAAGGGATGAACATGTAATCAAAAAATTCCCTTTATTTGCAAAATCAGGTATCAACTATTTCCACCCTAACTCACTGAAGCATAGTTTACAGGAATTCAAATAAAACAAAATGACTAATATTGAATCACAGTGCTCCCACAACATAGCATAAACATCAACTTCTTTACTCACTCTCTTTTCCTTTCTAAACTTGCTCTGATTTTATGATGTATTTCAGGCTTACCACACAAAACATGCAGCACAAACTAACAGGAAAAGGGATCACTGACCTAGCAAATGGATAACACCACCATCCTAAATGGATTCTCTTACGTAGGGTAGTCCACCTAACCTGGAGAAAGCAGGCCTGTGATAGCCTAGCAGATCCTTCATTTCAGCTGTCTCTAAATCAATACCATTTCTACACCAGAACGGGCTGTCACTGATACCACTGGAACATATTTCAATCTTTATATTTTATAAGGACCATATATATTGTCCTTAAATCTATAAAAAATATATATCCTAATGTTGTATTTCTTGGTTGCACGTCTTTCTAATACATTATGAAAATACAAATGCCACAAAAATCTAGCAGATGTGTGAGTTCAGACTTCATATAATCCCTGTCATTGTTTCATTGCTCTGATTGCCTGAGTTCTGATCACTGTCGTGTGATGTCATTATCATCATGAATTTAGTTCAGCAAATTGACTGATGAGGTTCAACATCATTGAAATAATCAACAGAAACAGTCTCCTTTACATTCAAGTAAATCTACGGAAGAAAACTTTTATGGATTTTGTTATTTTGCCTGCTCGAGAATTCAGCCATAACCATTTTCCGGACTTTCTTCCCCAACCTCAGTGGCATGATTCTGACTTCTCTCCACTCTTTCTGAAGGAAACCTTTTTTATGGATATGTTTAAGTTAACAGAAAATGTACGGAGATCATATGGAATGAGAGAGCCTTTGCTATAATATGTATTAGTCCTGGTAAGGAAATTTCTACATCAACAATGAAAGAACAATCTTTTTTTATAAATGAATAGATTAAGAAACTAATGTCAACAATTTTACAATAAAAACATCTGTGCAAGATCCCTGTTATTCCTATTATTCTCATTTTAAGAATAAGAAAACCAAGGTTATGAATGCTGTGAATATGAACACAATCATGTAGCTAGTGGGTAGGTGGCAGAACTGGGGGGAAAATTCTGGCCAGTAGTCTAGTGCTATTTACTCCATATCATACAGTAATAAAAACAATTGGAGGGGGGAACCAGCAGCTAGCGTAATGGCTATGTTGCTGGACTCCCACATAGTTGACCGTGGTTCACATCCCGGACCCGGTGGCTTAAAACTCACGCCAGGTGTGTGTGTGTGCGTGCCCAAGATCCCGAGAGGAGAATGGAGGAGAAGGGATTGTGGTGTGACCATCCCCTCTGGGGGGTGACTTCTTGCTTTCTGTCTCTATGTCTCTCTGTCTGGCTAGCGCATGCGCCCTATAGCAAAAACCTCTCCAAAAAAAAAAAAAAAACCTCCCAAAAAAAAAAAAAAAAAAACAACAATTGGAGGGGCCAGCAGGTGACATAGTGGTTAAGGTATCAGATCCCACATGGCGGACCATGGTTTGAGTCCTGGACCCAGTGACTCCAAAATCATTCCAGGTGCATATATGTCCATGTACTCAAAGTCACAAGAGGAGAATGGAGGAGAAGGAATTGTGGCATGATCATCCTCCCTAGGGATGACTTCTCACTTTCCTCCTCTCTCTCTCTAATAAGCATACACAACCTATGGTAAAAATCTAAAAAATAATTGGAAAAGTATGGTGCCATTGAAAAAAAAGTACTCATACAGCTCTCTCTCCACAAAATAAAGATAAATTGATGTTTGAATTTCCAATACCTTTGAAAGAAAACATTAACTTACCTTTCCTTTTGTAGAAAATAAATCATTGCATTTGTATAAGCTTAATTCCTAAGAGTCTGACAAGATATGAAGGCCATGAATAGATCAGAAAGTAAAAAACACTAGAGGGTTGTAATTGAACGGATTAGTATCATTTTCCTATTCTATTTGAGAAGGGGAAAAAGTCACACGATATTTTACTTTGGAAGCAAAATTCTGAGAACAAAAACAACCTCTAATTAAACTTGTTGCCAATTATGTTGGAACATTCTAAAAATGTAAACATCAATAAGCCTTTTAACCCATGATACTGCCTTCCTCCATCGAAAGATGTAACTCATAGTGAAGAAGGGTAAACATACAATACCACAGCCCTCTATGAAAACAGAAAGCACCTATTACCTGAGTAGGATTTTGCTTTCCAGAGCACTGAGATTCTTTAAAGACCCAGATAAAAGTGTGGTTTGTTGCCTTTTTTGAAGTTTAGAATCCACCAGTTAATAATCATCAAAAGTACTAAAAAAAAAAGTTGATGTAGGTTTTATACTATTACTCAATGGCATAACCAGTTACCTGTGATCTTTAGTGATCCTTTTCCCATGCAGGAAGCTAGAAAATGGAGCATTTATACCTAAAAAAAAAAAAAATCTATTCTACTGGATTGTCAGAAAAGTCATGATGTATTTTTCTATGTAAAAATGTGTCATGACTCTTCTGATGACCCAATATAATGATCTGAGAGGCTTTTTAATAAAGGGATTCATGACAAAAGAATTACCTAATGGTTCAGAGGAAGGCTTTCCACTCCAAGACTAGAACAGATACCCTGTATTAGTTGGGTTGAGGAAAATCTCTAGGGAAAGCATGAACTGGAAAGTTAGTGTGTATCCTTCAGAAAAGTTAGACTTTAGCTTTGCATTTCTACCAAACTCAGCCTCATACTGAAGATGGGATGTGACGGGAAGCTCAGATAGTTTCAGGGATCCAAGAATACAGAGAACCAGGGTTCCCTTTTCTAGGAGACACTAGAAAGTAAGAAAGACTATAGTGATTCAGAAATGGGTGCATTGGGTGTCTAGGTCAATGGGCTAAGAGAATCACAGAGTAACTGCATCAGAAGGCAGAAAAAAAACAAGATAAATTCCGTGGGTCCACAAGGGGCATAGAAAGAGCCAAACTGAATGTGGCTTTCTGTTGAGAATAGTACATGGCTGTGACACATAGCAACCATTGAGCAGAGGGGAGCAAAGATATCTTGGAAGATAATGCTATGCATAGATTATTCAGGTCAAATTCCCTTTCCTGCAATTAGATTGAACCCTGAAAGAAAAACAAGGCCTGAGCCAAATAATGTATAGAGATTGAATGCCTTAAAAATAATAAAATATGGGACCAGCAGTTGGCATAATGGCTATATCACTGGACTCCCATGTAGTCAACCATGACTCGAGTCCCGGACCTGGTGGCTTAAACTCATGCTGGGCACATGTGCGTGTGTGCCCAAGATCCCGAGAAGAGAATGGAGGAGAAGAGATTACAGCGTGACCATCCCCCCAGGGAATGATTTCTTGCTTTTTGTTTCTCTGTCTCTGTCTTTCTGGCCAGCACACATGCCCTATAGCAAAAACCTCTAAAAAATATTATAATAACAATAATCTGGGGGTGTGTGTGGAAGAAAAGCTAGACCTCAATTTTTATTTGCTTCATCTGTCTTGTCCCCAAACAGATTAATTTTGTACAAGCAGACCCTGAAGTTGCAAAGTAATTACCAGCTACACATACATTCATGTTCTTATGTATTCTTTGTTTATTTCTTTCTTCTGTGAGAGAGAGAGACAGACAGAAGGTGACAGGAAGATGGCCACCCCTAACAGGGTCATCAGGCTACTACCCACTTCCAGTCATGGCTAACCTTAGATCATGAGCACATGTAGGTCAGCCTTGCAGAGCATCATGTTTTACCACTGAGCACCGTCTAGCCCCCAAGTCCTTATTTCTAAACCACAACACAGGGTCTTTAGAATGGACTCAAACTAGGGAAACTTTAAGGATAATTCATTACCCACAATTTTGAATGTTAATAGTTTTCTAGTTATTTGTGTGCATGAATAGTGTCAAAGCATGTTTAATTAATTTACATGGTCTCTATTCTAAAATTATTTCATAGCATATTTTAAAGCAATAAAATAAATCTATCTGGTTTTAAATAAATCTATTTAGTTTTCTTTGTTTAGAATTTTTTTAATGTTTTGTTTGTTTGTTTGTTTTGCCATAAGGCGCATGCACTCAACAGAGAGTGATAGAGAAAGATAGTGAGTGTGCCAGTGATAAATCACCCCCTAGAGGGAGGGCCATACCACAATCCCACAATCCCTTCTCTTCCATTCTCCTCCTGGGATTTGAGGCACCCATGCACACATGCCCAAAGTGATTTTCAAGCCACCATTTCTGGTGCTTGTACTGTGGTTGGCCATGTGGGAGTCCAGCACTTTAACCACCATGCTTACTTGTTTTCTAGTCACAGATTCAAATTTTCATAAAGAATGGAAATATTTTCAGTAGCTAGCATGAAAATAGCTTTGCACTTATGCCACCTAAGAATGGAATTATCACAAGAGTTTTTAGTAGATATGGTTAACTTAAAGAGTGACATAAGTAGGCTGTCCTTCCAATTTGGAATAGGGCTTAGCATATCCCAACCATTAACTTTATTTGCTGATCCATATTCTACAATAGGTCATCTTCCATTTTAATACCTGTGTATAGAACTATGCTTCTTTTCATCACAGTATTCAATGAAAGCCTGTGTACCATGCACTTAGCTATAATTCCATTGGAGAAGGGGCCTACTTTTGCTTACCCCAGTAACTCCAAGGCATAGTACATATCTTCTGGATGAATTAACATATTCATTAACTATTCATCTTATCAGTATGCTCTTTGAATATAATACTTGGCACTTGTTCCTGGTGTACTTCCACTTCTTCCCCCATTCTATGGCCGTTTGTTCTCTTGGGGGAATACCTGTAATGAAACCAAACTAATTCCAACAACCTTTTATTTTCCTGACTGTTTTTTTCCCCCAGGCTATAAAGCCAGAATAATCAGAATAAGACAAATGTCTTGTGTCCCTGTCAATGCCAGTTATAAGTCTCTGAAAGCAGCCCTGGCTCTGATCGCTCTATCAGGTGTCTTATTAATACGGTCATTTGATGATGGCACCTGTAATGGAGTACTGAACTTTAATGGTCATCTCAAGGTTGTGCAGCAGAGTACAAACTCTACAGCTTGTCTTAGAAAAGGACAAGAGTTCCCCCAGGGTCCAGATTTCATATTCAGAACTACTACTGTCTGGCTGGCTAATGAGGTAAGAACAGATCCATCTATACTGTTATACTGTAACCTCTTTACGATAGTGTGTCTACAGAAATTGCTCCCAGAGTGAACTCCTTATAATAATGCAGTGGAAGAGGCTGTGACAGCACCTATACAATGCTAAAAACAACCATTTGAAAATGGAGCAACACACAGCAATGTCTTGAAGAACCAAAGATGCATATATCTGATTTCCTGAAACAAGTAAAAACGTGGAACTACCAGAGGACTTGGATTGAATTGGTTGGTCATTTCAGGTATAAAACAAAACCAAAACAAAATTTATTTGACTGTTTTGTTTTTCCTCCCAAATTGACTAAATGCACCAGATATTTAGGTGTCATAGAAAAATGTTGATTCTAAAAGGTGTGCAATTGTATTCTAAGCCTCTTGCCTCTGATTTAACAGAGTGGCTCAGGTGTTGATTGAAATGACCAAAATGACTTATTAGGTGTTGTATAAATGAATGTAAATGTGTATATCTGTATATATCAATCTCTAGCTCTGTCTATTTATATATGTCTCCCTAGAAGTGTATCTACACATAATTCCCCCAAAAAAGATAGGCGATTCTATTACTACCCTCATGCCTTCCTTTCTATTACTTCCAGGCTGCTAAAGATTTCATCAGGGATTCCTATGATCCCTGGGTGGACCATTTAGGGAACACCACTGTGGCCTTTTAAACATCTTGCTTCACTGCTCTTTAGCAACTTTAGCCTGAGCAGAGAGAAGCTTTGAAAGGCAGCTGGGCAACACCATCTTCATTCCAAGTGTTAATGTGATATCTACATAATTTAATCGCCTCATTCTAAATACCAAACCCCATTTCCAGAAGTTAATTGGTTTTTCTTTCCTTTTTTGTTTTTCTTTTTTTTATTGAAATATATTCACAGATTTTTTTTGCATTTTAATTTTCTCAGTTTTGGCAAGGTCCACATTTCAATTATAATTATTTGGGCTCACCATGGGATTTATATATTTTAAAGATTACATTAATTAGCTCTCAAGCAAAAAATAAATTTTATTCCTCATCAAGACTATTATCAGCAAGCATATCCAAATGTCTTTCAGACAATTTCAGGGCATTTGTAATTCAGAGGATCGCCATGACCACGGTGCTTTTTATTAAGGGCCCATTGCACTGATGTTAATTTACTCAATTTGTTAAATCAAAAATAATTTAGATCTAACATATATACTTCCAATCTCTCTCTTTTACTCACACATATTCTCTTCGTGTCTTTCTTTCTCTTTCAAATAACATTGGCCTTAGTTCTAGAATGTCTGTAAATCAATAGTTTGAGATTAAACTGCCATTTGAGAGAATAAAAAAAAGGAGTAACTCTAACATTTTACCATAAAAAAGTATTTTCCTCTTTATTCAAATTTAGTTTCAAAATAGAACTGAAATTTCAATTTACCCTATCTGTTGCCTGCCACTCTTGATTTTTTTTCTCTCATTCAAATTTAACAATCTTTGCTTCATTCTGATTATACAGAGCTACCTATGTCCTTTTGATAGAAAGCATCTGCCTAGTTTCTGGTGGAGATCTTTCTTTATAAGTTTTTTTTAATACTTAATTCCTTCACAAAATGTTTTTTTTTTTGAATACACATGGCAATCATTGTGTATAACATATGTAAAATTTTCCTTGCAAAAATATTCAGATTCAATAGCTTAGACATACAGATACTGATTTTTATTGCATTTGTTAGTCCATTTGTTTTTGTATTATCTGTGGCTTTTTTTTTCTTTTGTGGTGCTATAGCAGCTGAATTTTAACGGTAACTTTTTAATTTGTACTGTAACTTGAATTTTAGGTCCATAAAGTTCTCCTGACTCAATTATTTGGGGCCTCCTTGGGAGTGCTTCAGGAGTATTCAGACGTCAGTGTGGCAACACAGGAATATTTCTTTCCTGCAGTGAGGCCAGCTGCTGAGATCTCCCAGAACTCCATTGTCTACCTCAACTGTTGTTGCTCTGTGACTGTAGCCACTGCCTTCCTACTGACAAACCTGATAGCCATGCTTTTTGCCCTTACTTAGTGTTGCCTGGCTATTGCTTGTAATGATACGCCCTTAGCCTCAAAGTAATACTAGTGACTGTGGATTCCAGGCAGTGCTGACGTGTAGCCCCGCTGCTGCTATAGCAAGGAGCTCTTCCAATCTCTACCATTCTGTCAGGCTTTAATACCAGATAGTGCTCTCTGTGCTGCTTTTGATGTCTTGCAAAGATCTTTGTGACAAAATGATCCTTTCTGGTTTTATCAATGGAAGCGTCTCTTTACTAGGGTTCAAATATCCATCCACAGGAAGCAATAGACATTGTGCTCTGACTTCTCTCTCTAATAGCAGGAACATCTATAACAGAGCAAGCTTATGTCTCCAACTCTCTTTACTCAGAATCTGCCATTTCCCAAGAGGTACCTTGATGTTTGATAGAGATACCTTTATGTATAATCCTCTATTCATATACCTGAATATTCCAGATGTCATTCCAGAATGACCAAGCCAGCAGCAAAGAAAGGTTCCAGGTACAACTTGCTTTGCCTTGGATAAATTGTGGAATATGTAAACTACGTGTGTATGTGTGTGCATGTGTGAATTTATGCAACAGAACAGCATGAGAGATAGCTATTAGTGCAGTGGTTCAAAACATGGATTCCAGAGCCAACTGCATAGGCTCAGTTCCAGCACTGACACTTCCTGGCTCTGTGAGTGTGGACAAGTTACTTAGCCTTCTATGCCTCATGCCTTCACCTTTTGAAGAATGAATAATAGAAGCACCCTCTTCCCAGGGTTGCAACTTGACTGGGCAAATTAATCTATTCAAAGTGCCTGCACATGCCAAGTGCTATGAAAGTACTACTGGCTATAATGATAGTAATGGTTCTCTATGACTGGGCAGTTTCTCATTCTAGTCATTCAGGTGATAAGATTCAGCTTAGACTGAAGTAGATAAAAAACCTTGGCCTCATGAGGAAGGCATGACAATAAATAAATACATATAATCTCAGGAAGTAATGAATAGAGAAAAATTAAAAATTCAAAAGAAAATAAGAAAGGAGAAGGAAAAAAGGAGTTTTGCATTTTAATGGAATAATTTTGAAGCCATGAAAAGTAAGTGTGTCATATTTTGTTTTCAGAAAAACAGTACTAATTTTTTTTGCATGTTAACAATTTTTAAAAAAATTATTTATTTAATTTTATTTGTTGATATTATTGTTATTATTTTTAAGTTTGCCCACAAAGGGACAGAGAGAAAAAAGAAAGGGAAAGCAAGAAAGCAAGCCACCAGGACCAAGACTTGAACCACCATATGGGAGTCCTCTACCTTAGCCATCATACTACTTAACAGCCCTGCATGTCAACACTTTTTCAAAATAGATAAGTTTGAAACTATAGGTAAAACCCACCTAAAGACTGGTTCTTGTATTGTTCCCCATAGCTTATTTATTTATTTATTATACGTTCAGTCACTGGATATCATTACACCTTGCAAAGTGAATTTTTCCCAGCATGAATACACTGTATATTAGTTCAGTTAAAGATATTATTATACACTTTATTATTGACAGATAATTTTTCATTTTTGTGTCCCTTTAACTGTTTTGTTTCTTTCTTTTTCCCCTTAATTCCCTTCCTCTCACCCTCCCCCTTTTCCCCTCTCCTATACTGTCTCTAGTATCCGCAATTGTTCTCCATGCTTTTATATCTTCCAGTCTTTCAGTTTCTGCCAAAGAGTAGTCTTAACCTCATTAATCCATCCTAAAAATATCACTGGTCTGGCAATAAGTTAGTCATTTTGATGTAGGTCAGATAGCATAGGAAAACAATTCCATAGTAATATTTATGGCATTTTTAGGAAAGCCTGGGATTTTTTTTTTCTTTTCTTTTGAGAGATTTTTGCTATAGGGCATGTGTGCTCACCAGAAAGACATAGAGAGACAGACAGAATTTGAGAAATCACCCCCCCCCAGGGGGGATGGCCATGCCACAATCCCTTCTCCTCAATTCCCCTCTCAGGATCTTGGGCACGCATGCACATGCGCCCAGCATGAGTTTAAGCCACCAGATCTGGGACTCAAACCATGGTCGACTGCATGGGAATCCAGCGACATAGCCATTACAACTGCTGGTCTCAAGCCTGGGATTTTCATATGTCATTCCATTTCAGGCACAGAAAGAGAAAAATCACATGCTCTCACTTATATGTGGAAACCAAAACATTGATGTAAGTGAAATAGAGAGAAGAATGGTGGTTACCAGAATTGGGAAAGGTGTTAGGGAGGAAGGGATAGAGAGAAGTTGATTAATGGGTACAAAATAATAGTTAAGGGAAATAAAGTCTAGTATTCTGTAGCCCAGTAGAGTGACTACAATTAATAATAACTTATCGTATGTTTCAAAATGGCTATAAGATGATTTTTAATGTTCAAAACTGAAGAAATGATATATGTTTGAGATTAATGAATATGCTAAATACCCTGAGTTTATAGATCATTATACAATGTGTATATGCACTGAAATAGCACAGTATCCCCCACAAATCCGTAGAATTATGTGTCAAGAAGAAAACTTAAAGAATAAAAATTGTTAATGTTTATTTTATTCTTCAATGAGTAAGAGGTACTAAATCAGAGACAGAGAGAAAGAAACAGCACACCCAACAGAGTTCTGATTTATAACCCACCCCAGACTTTAGCTAGCCCTGAATCACAGGGAAGTGAATACCCAAGGTCTACAGAACTGAACTAGGAACCGCTCATGTGGGACTGCCTCACAGAGTGTTCTGGTTTTATCTTTGCACCACCGCTCAGTCTGCTCTACTCCCAATAAATTTAGATGTGTCTTATCAGCAGGTTGTATTGGTGAGACTGGAGGTACCAGTGTTCGATAGTGCATAGTAAGCACTAAAATTTCAATCTTACACATATAAAAAAAGGACTTTTCTTAAAATAATTGACTTCTATTCAGTCAATTATACTTGAGGCATCCTTTTCACTTACTAAATACTATGTTGAATCTAAACTATTTCTTTTAGATTTGTAATTACCTCTTGTCTTGTTGCTTTTATAAGATTCAGAATGAATCTGGAAAAAAATACAGATGTCATATTTCCAAAGGAAACATTTTAATGGCATTGGGATTTGTCCAACTAAGTATAATTAAACATATTTCAGAGTAAGTTATCTGCATATTGAATTGGCATCTACCCTAACAAAGAGGGAATTTCTGAGTTGTACTTAGGAAAATTGTCTTACAATTGACTGTCTAAATAGACACAGAATCTTTTTAGTGATTGAAAAAGCTCACAACTAATTTGCCTAGATACACAGAACTTAATGACTCAAACTGGCCAAAGTGGATAAGGAAAACTAGTTTTTTCATCTACTTGAAGCCAAATAATCAGCACATATATGTTTCTCAGTTTTCTACGAATTGTGAAATGTAGCTTAAGACAGTTATTCTGTGTTTTCTGGACTGTTCCATCATCACAGCCAAGAAGAGTTTCTGGGACATAGTAGGTTTGCAATAAGTATTTGTTAAAAAAAATGATGAAGTAACAAGCGCTATATGTGAACAGAAACATATGAAGCAGAATTTGCCTTCAGGTTCCAGTCCTTATCTTAATTTCAAATGCGTTGATATCTGAGAATCCTCAGACTCCCCATGGAGGATGCCCTGTGATGATGGGATGTATTTGTGATTACAGCCTGGGGCAACCACTTGCTTTTTAGAGTATTTCTCAGCCAGAAGTTGTTATACACCCATACAGATCCATTCCTATCCGCTAGCAACGTTCATCACTTTATCCTTTAGTATTCAATCCCTATCTAGGGCTCTTGGTTAGGGAGATGTGTTCAGTTTATTGATAATGAAGAAATATTAAGATTTCTACTTCAGCTTTGGATACAGAAAACCATGCCAGAATATTGATTCTATCCTAACAATGAGAAGAAATGGATAATTTCAAAACTGTAACTATCTGAGCCCCTTAGAAAGCAGCAGTTGTAAGATAACAAGATAAAAATTCCAAAGAGTAAGAAATGCTTCTGAGGAGAGAGAGGGACATAGGAATTCTTATATTTTTTGGCAGAATATTGAAAGGAGAGGTAGCAATCATTAAAGTAGGTAAGGAAAAATGAAATCTTGATGAATTATTATATGCTGAATATATGTTAGCATGGCAGTGTAGAAACCCTGAGACTAGCGAACAGGAAGCAAATCTGAACCTGCTTACCTGTTTTCTGTGAACTTCCCCCGGTGCTTATAAGGAAGGCTGGGATCAGGAAGAATATCCAAGGCACCCTCTTAGCAATGCAGGTATTCAGAGCCTGCCAGTGTTTGAATGTCAAGAAAAAAGTACTTAGAGAGCCTGTCTGTGCTCCAGGACTTGCATTTGTATGAGAAGGTGACCAGGTGCTACCTATCCACAGACACAAATCTGAGAAACATGTCCACACTGAAGATTCCTCTTTGACGGGACACAAAGGGTATCTGCCAATAGAGAAGGGCAAGAAAGCTGTCTGCATCTAGAGTTAGACCATGCTTTGATGGGCAAAGCCACCTGCTGCTGGGGAGAGGGAGGAACCTCTTTTAGCCACTCCACTGTGGGCAAAATTTGTCTGTTTCTGGGAAAAGAATAGAATACTCATTGTCCCGACCTTCCACTGACCCCTCAAAAGTCATCTGCCACTGGAGGAAGGACAGGAAATATGTATGCAAGGCCTTATGCTGATGAAGAACATAGATCTCCCACAGTTGAGAGAAAGGCGGGAAAGTCATTCATGCCTAAGATCCCCACTGATAAATGATTGATTTATAGTGCTTTATAGGTATTGCACTGAGTAGAAAAATAAGGTGTTGTGTGTCACTGGGTGAAGACTAGGACACCAAGAAAGATTTGCTTTTGACACTGAGTTACACAGGGTCTATCTATAACTGGAGCTTGAGCAGAAGAAAGAGAAATTCCCCTAAAAGCACAAGTCTTGAACTACGTAACAGCCTACCACTAGGGAAGGGGTAGCAATGTCGAGGAAAATATTGTTCTGTGTTACAAACATGCACAGGTAGCTGAAAGCTAAGGGTGGAGGTTGGACACAGAGAAGTCATACAGCATTCTAAGCGTCATGCTAAAGACAAAGTAAACACAGTGATTCACTGGAGGGATTTGAAGTAGATGGTACAGTGAAAGTAAGTATGGCAATAGCAAAACCAGGAATGACTAAGCTATTTTTAGATACATTCAACCCTCCACACGAACAGCTTCACAGAAGAGGAGGCATGACCATTTTCAGGTATAAATATTATTTACCACAGTCTCTACTCTGCTTTTAAGTACAATGTCTAGCATGCAATCAAAACCAGGCCAACACACAGAACCCCGTACACACAAAAATATACTATTAAGAAATAAAGCAGCCATCAGGAGCCAAAAATAAGAAAAATGAAAGCTATTTTGTCAAGAGATATGATAGCCAACAGAGTCATATCCAAAGATGTCTCAGATATGGGAATTATGAGAAAATGACTTTAAAATATGCTACTATTTTAAACTTTCATTAATAAGCTAAATGATACAGTGGAAATGAAGGGTAAGCAGATGATGGATTTTAGGAGAGTAGGAAACTATAAAAAAAAATTAAATAGAAGTGTCAACAGAAAACCCAAAATGAGAGAGAATTTCTTTCATAAGGGCATCAGTTGAGAGCCATGAGCTCAAAGATAGCTAAAAAATAGTGTGCATGCTCAGTGTCCAGATTTTGGTTACTAAATACCTTTCTCCAATACAAGGAACCAGGGCTCCTTGGAAAAATGGCTGTTTATAGGGCTAGGGAAAGGAAAATCCTAGATGCTCCTAAAGCATCTTGTAATGTCAGATATAAGGACAGTAATATTAAATATTATTAAATAACATTGGCTATTATTCTTTAAAAAAATTAAAAATGATATAAAATTAAATAAAAAAAAAACCCAACAATGGGCACATGTCCAAAGAACACAAGAAACAACCTGAATGAGCTCCCAATGGCCAAAGCAGGAACAATTTGAACAATCAAATAAAGAACAACAATGTTGGATCATAACTCAAAGAATAAAACAAATATCCATGAATTCATACTGATATAAGACAGTACTGAATAATAATTATGTGGAGAAGGGACATATCTTTTGTGCAAAAACCATTCCAAACAAATTAAATAACTATTCTTCTTTTCTCCAGGAAGAATGCTAACTCTCTTCCCCTTGAGTGTGAGCTGGACTTAGTGACTTCCTTTCAAAGAATATAGAAGGGAGAAAACACTAACTTTGCATTAGAGAAAGCTGGGACCATATGATCAATGTTAACATTACACGTAATGTCAGGTTGATATTATGTACCCCTTCATATAATATAAAAACAGCACTTCCCCCTCTGTGATATTCTTTCCCAAAACCCCTAACCTCCAGTTCAATCAGGAGAAAATATCAGACAAATCTAAACTGAGATCCATTCCACAGAATGTCTGACCAATGTTCTTCAAAAGTGCTAAGGTTTGACAAAGAAAAACAGAATATATCAGTGACCTGCTGAGACTAAGGAGACGTGATGACTAAATGCAGTGTATACCCCATATTGAATCCTAGAAAAGGAAAATCGTGGAAATATGATCTAATTAAAATCTATAGTTCGGTTAATATTGTTATATCAGTGTCAAATCATAGTCGTGACAAATGTACAATGATTATATGAAATGTTAACAGTAGGAAAAGCTGGGTGAAATACATATGGAAATGTACTATATTTGTAACTTTTCTATGAGTATTAAGCTATCCCCAAAGAGTTTAACTTTCAAAATGAATAAGAAACGAGGAAAGCTCGAGTTCTCTGATGTGTTAAGTATATTAAACACTGATGTTTCTGTCCTTTTATTTCTTTTCCTTTATCAGAAGGTTATTTAAATGAAACCAGGCAGTATGTAGTCCTATTTGGCTATTTTTTCCCACTTAGCATAACGATGAGAAACCTGCCCATGTTTTTACATGTATTGATAACTGTTTCTTTTTTTTCTGAGCAGTGTTCAATTGTATGGGTTTAACACTGTGCTTATCCATTCATCAATTGATGAATTTTATGTTGTTTTAAGGTTTTATTTATTATGAAAAAAGCTTCTACAAACATTTGCACATAGGTTTTTGTGTGGAGATATATTTTGATATTATCTAGGATTTGGATTACTAAATCAAAGGGTAAATATATTTTTAATTTTATAAGAAGTGACCAAAATGACTGAAAAATTTTATAATCCAACTGTAGATATTCAATAATTCTACATTTTTACAAAGATTTGTTCATAATTTTTTTCTTTTAATTTACCATTCTAGTGGGTATGTGGTTGTCTCTCATTGTGATTTCAAGTTGCATTTCCATAATGACTAAAGTTGTTGAACATCTTTTCATTTGCTTGTAGGCCATTGACATACTATTTTGAATTAAGTGTCCAAATATTTTGCCTAGACCGTTAGTTTGTCTTTTTTATTTTTGTGCTGTAAGAGTTTTGTCAATATTCTGGGTAAAAGTGTTTTATCAGATATATGTTTTGCAAATATTTTCTTCTAGCTTGTGCCTTGTCTTCTGAAATGCACACATTTTGTTTGCTTTGTTTTTTTATAAGTCACATTATTATTTTTTCTTTTGTAGTTTATAATTTTTGTCTTGTCTAATTTACAAAAAAAGTATGTTTTTAGTGAGTGATAAAGAGAAAAAAAAGAATAAGAGGAAAGAGTAGTGGATTCAACATATCTATTCATATGCATTCACATGATCGAATCAGTTTGTCAATGCATTTTGTCTAAATATTAGAAAATGAATAAAGGAAAAGGGAAGATAATGACTGTTGTATTGTCTACCGAAATGGGTCCAGAGACTTAAAAATTTTAGATTCAGGGAACCAGCAGTTAGTGTAATGGCTATGTCACTGTACTCCCACGTAGTCGACCGCGGTTCGTGTCCTGGACCCGGTGGCTTAAAAAACTCACGCCGGGCACGTGTGCGTGCGTGCCTAAGATCCCGAGAGGAGAATGGAGGAGAAGGGATTGCGGCGTGACCATCCCCCCTGGGGGGTGATTTCTCGCTTTCTGTCTCTATGTCTCTCTCTGTCTGTCTGGCGAGCGCACGCACCCTACAGTGAAAATCTCTCCAAAAAAAAAAAAAAATTTTTAGATTCAGACCTCCTGAAATGTAAAAGGTGAACATCAGTTAACATGAGTAGAAGCTAAAATAATGCAATTACAAGATCATTTATTAAATTTATCCTCCCTTCCTCCAATCCCCATGCCTGCTCATTCTCCATTCTTGAGTAGAGCTGCTGACATTTACACATATGACCAGTTTCCCTTGCCCATAACAGTTACAGATTCTGTACTTTGTATGCAGTAGAAACCCAATGAAATTGTGCTTCAAAGAATTTAGAGGATTTGATGGTTAATTTTGTATGTCAACTTGCCTAAGCTATGGTACCCACTTGTTTGGTCAAACAATAGTATAAGATGTTACTGTGAAGGTATTTGTTTTTGTGTATAGTTTGCATTTATAATCAGCTGACAAAGTAGATTACCCTATATAATGCAAATGAACCTTATCCAGTCAGTTTAAGACCTTAAAGATATTTCCCAAAGAAGAAGAAATGCTGCTTCAAGATTGCAAATTAGAAAGCTTGAGTTTCCACCACACTGGCCTACCCTGCAAATTTTAAACTTGTCAGCCCCCACAATTGCATGAACCAATTCCTTAGAGTTTCTTTTTCTTTCTCTCTCGCTACAAATGATGTAGGTCAGTTGTATCTATCCTTTTAAATAAATTCCAACAAGTCTCACCCAGCCACTTTCACTTATATCTTATAAGGTTTAACTATGTCATCTTTAGTTGAAAGGAAAACTTGGAACTGTAGATTTTCTTAGCTGGGCACATTGCTAAAACAGTTGGGGTTTTCCTCTAATAGAAAAGAGAATATAAATGCTATCATCTGAATGTCTATGTCCTCCCATTCAAATTTTATGTTATAACCTGGACACTGAAGGTGATGGTATAAAAGATAGGACCTTTTGTAGGTGGTTATTTCATAGGGTAGAGTTCTCATGGATAAGATTAGTGATATAAAAAAGGCAAGAGAGAGAGAGCCCTTATCCTTCCCACTATGTAAGGACATAGCCAGAAGCCACTGTCTATGAAAAATGGGCCCTCACCAGACATGCAATCTGCTGGCACCTCCAGAACTGTGAGAAATACATTTCTGTTGTTTATATGTTACCCAGCATATGGTGTTTTGTTATAGCAGCAAGAACTATCTAAGGCAATAAGCTACCGTCAGTGTTTGCCTCGTCACTCAGGTTTTAAGACTGGGCCTTGAACCTATTGGAAATGTTACTCCCTGTTTCTCTTTGGGACTACTTTTGTCTCATGTTCAAAGATTCTCCTTTTTCCAAAGATTACCATCATCTCATCTTCCTCCATACTCCCAACAGTCTTCTCCCACACACTTACTCATCTCATGAAATTGACCATTCAAAGCAACAGGAAATATAGCCCAGCAACCTGTATTTCATGCTGAATGGGTTTCATGGGAAAAAGATACTCTTTTAATGTTAAAGATTTAGAATTGAAGATAATCATAATAATTAACTTGGCTGAAAAACATTAGTTTTCAAAGAAAAAGAATGTTTAAGTTTAGAGGATATGAGTAGCTAGGGAATTCATTTCCCAAAAGATTAACATGATGAGTTAACTCAAGTCTATTAACTGCTTGAGATCACAAGAAATTAATACATAAGGTGCAGTTACTTATCTCTGGGATATGGTACTACTGGGACTGATATTTCCCTTTCAGAAATAATCAGTAATTATGAAGACAATGCAAAATCAAATAAAGGAATTTTTAAAAATTGTCCTAATGGAGCATATGTAAGAGACATAATTAACTTTTTTTAACTATAAATTAAAGCTCTTGAGGTAGAATATTGCTATTAAATATCCTATGGAAAATTTTTATTCACAATATTTCAATATTCACCTTTTTAAAAAAAATATATTACCACTCCTTTAGACCAGACCTTCCCCATGTTAGCCACCTATATTCCTTATGTAGATCTTATTCCATTCTCCTTACCTGCTGCTATGATTGCCTTATGTAGAAATGGAATTATGTCACTCCACTGCTTAAATCCTTTTTCTATGGGTCCCTGAAACTTTCAAAATAATGTAAAATACTTCAGCCTAGCGTACAATGATGCTCATGGTTTGTCTCCTATCCCCCCCCCCCCCGCTACTCCATTTTTTTATTTCTCCTTTTTTATTTACTCTCTAAAAATGAAAAGTCACTCAATTTATTTATGCATTTATTAAATAACTATATTTTGAATAAACCCTGTGTGCCAGTCACTGTAATAGGCAACAGTGATTATGATAGGCCTGGGACCTGCCATCCTGGAAATTACAGACTAGTATAAGATTCAGTCAAATAAACAGAATGACAGAAAACATCTAGACACAAGAGGGTGGGCAGACAATGATGTATTAGTTACCAGTAGGTAACTAAATAAAAACCATCCTTAAACGGTAGTTTAAAACAATACCAATTGTGAATAATGCTGCAAAACAACACAAAGTAAATCCAAAAATAAACTATGAACCATAGTTTTAAAAACTAGCAATCGTTTAGGAGTATTCTCTTTCACAGCTCTGAATATAGACTGACGCAGCTAGGTAGTTTTCATTCATGATTTCTCATGAAGTTTCTGAAGGTTGGATGTCATCTCTAAAGTCTCCTCATGGGAAGCCTTAAGAAGCTTAGAACTGGAACACACAGAGTTCCTCGTGTCTTTCCCTTTTTCTTTGTATTTACTTCTTCTTCTTCTTTTTTTTTTTTTTTTTTTTGAGATATTTTCACTATAGGGCGCGTGCGCTCGCCAGACAGAGACATAGAGACAGAAAGCGAGAAATCACCCCCCAGGGGGATGGTCACGCTGCAATCCCTTCTCGTCCATTCTCCTCTCGGGATCTTGGGTACGCATGCACACACTCCCGAAGTGAGCTCTAAGCCACCGGGTCCAGGACGCAAACTGCGGTCGACTACGTGGGAGTCCAGTGACATAGCCATTACGCTAACTGCTGGTTCCCTGTATTTACTTCTTCATAGTAATTTCAGGGAGGCTGGATTTCCAACACGGTGGTTATGACTCCAAAGACACATGTTTTGGGACCAGGAGATGGCATAATGATTAGGTTGCTGGACTCCCACAGAGTCGACCACTGAACCCGGTGTCTTAAAACACTTGCCGGCTCTATGTGCATGTGTACCCCAAATCCCAAGAGGAGAATGGTGTGGCCATCCCCACTGGGAGATGATTTCTTGCTTCCTCTAGCGCAACACCCAAAAACAAAAAACCCACAAAAAAAAAAAAAAAAAAAAAAGAGGAAGAAGAAGAAGAAGAAGAAGAAGAAAAACAAACAAAAACAATAAAGACACATGTATCAATAAATGGAGGAAGCTGCATCACCTTTTATGACCTAACCTTGGAAGTCACATAGTGTCAGCTCTGCCATACTTTATTAATGCAGCAGTTCCAAAAGCACGACCAGGTTCAAGAGGAGGAAACATAGACTCCACCTTTTGATAAGAGAGTGGTAAGGTTATGGAAAGCAAGTAGGTCTGAAAATATTGTTGTAGATATTTTGAAAAATACAATCTGCCACAAAAATCTTTCCAGAAGAAGCATCTTGTTTCTTCACACTCCCATGTTTTCACAAATGCTCTTCACACTTCCTCAACTGTCTCTTTC
>NW_006160117.1:5962635-5972075 GCF_000334495.1 Tupaia belangeri chinensis | reverse complement strand
ACTCATATGATAAAACTCATTTTATCCTCAAGAAGATTTCTTTGATCACTATTCCTCATGTCATTTTAGGTGTTCTTTTTCAGTTGCATTCTTCCCCATACCCTGCTTCTTTTACATGTTGTACATAATTCAAGTCCTCTTTTCATAGTATATCGTGGTAGATTATTTCTTGACTCTGACACGGAACCGTAAACTTCCTGAGGCCATAAATCTTAGTTCAATTTTCCATTCTTACAAGCTGACCTAGTACCTGTTACATAGTAGGTACTTGAAGGAATTGATGTGAAGGCAAATCGAATTATCTAGGGGAATCTATAACTCTGTATGGAACTGTTTGTTTCACCTTTTTTGCTATGATTTAATATTATCTATATACATAGTAGGAATAATGAATGCAAAGGAAAGGAATGAGGAAAGAAGGAGAAAGGGACAGAAGGAGAGGGGGAAGAAGAAGTCTAACCTTTTATACCAAAATTAAATGTTCTTATTCTATGAAGAACATTTTACATGAAATCTATGGCTAGAACAAATGGGCATGTATTGGTTAACCTTTATATATTTTCTATGAAAAAGGAAGAGAAAATAAACTGTAGTGCTTCTGTAGTGTTTCAGACACTTAATGTACGCACACTCACGTCACTGATATAAATAGGTATCACCTCTGTTTTGCCGATGAGGAAACTAAGACTCAGAGAATTCTAGTAATTGTTTTTTAAGACAAAATAGACACTGAATTGATGCTGGTTATTATAGTCCTAACATTTGCAAATAATGAAACCAGGGCATTGTCTAAGTGCAAAACTCCGTCTTTCTCCCATTATTCTTTTAATTTCCATGGTTGTTAACACCATAGTCTCCAATGACGCTACATCTCCATGAGGCCAGATGTTCACCTATTTGTGGCTATGCTTACAAAACTTTTAAATTGCTCAAGTAAATAATCACTATACAAGTACAGACTATCATTGTTTATGGTATGTTCTTCTGTTTGTTCACTTGTTTCTTGCTCTTTCTCAGATTTTTAGATGCTAAAGTACAAAAACAAAGCCTGAGTGAAGATAATGAGAATGAGTCTACGACTTAATTACATAATAACTGAAAATACAATCACATGTTCAATTACGTTATTTGTCTTAAGTGTTACCAGAAGCATTCTGGTATAATCTCATCTTTTAGCTATTTCAACATGTCATACATTCAACAGGAATTATAATTATAGCATATCAAGGCCAAGCCCTGCCATCTTGATTTTAGTGGTTATTTTAAGGCAATTCTACTAGGATAGTTAAAAAACACTTTTACACAGAAAAGGACAGATTAATCTGTAAGATTCAGCTACCATCCTGTATGCCAAATTTAATCAGTCACCTTCTTGTCTCCTAAGTTTACTCTTTGTAAATTCTGTAAGATGAACCCTCCCCTCTCCAAAACAAAACAAAACAAAATAAAACAAAACAAAACAAAACCCAGACCAATGGAAGAGCTCAAGATATTTTATCATGATTATAATCAAAATATTAAATAACAAAGGCAGGGTGGTGTCTTTAAGTTGTTGACATTATGTATTAGAGATTTCATTTTTTAAGATTTACAGTTTATCATGATGCATCTCTATAGTGCATTCTGTGGTCTTCCAAAGGATGCATGCAGTCCATGACAATCAAATCAAGAATATTATCACATACATCATTTTTAATATTTGGATAGAATGTGCCAAAGGATCTTTTTAGGGTTTTTTTTTTTTTGAGAGGGTTTTGCTATAGGGTGCGTGCGCTCGCCAGACAGACACAGAGAGACATAGAGACAGAAAGCGAGAAATCACCCCTCCAGGGGGGATGACCACGCCGCAATCCCTTCTCCTCCATTCTCCTCTCGGGATCTTGGGCACGCATGCACATGTGCCCAGCATGAGTTTAAGCCACCGGGTCCGGGACGCGAACCACAGTTGACTACATGGGAGTCTAGCAACATAGCCATTATGCTAACCACTGGTCCCCTAAGCTTTTTCTTCTTCTTGGCTGATACATAAGAATTTTCAAAATTTAAAATACTTATACAAGTCAAATTCAACATATACAGTTGTTGCAAAAGATCACTTAAATTATTCCTAAACTGAAAACTATGTTTTTGTTTTGAACTCTTCAGGGTAATATTTATATCTACTTCTATATACCAACAAAGGTAACTGAGTATTTAACCTCTTTCATCTTGTTATAATATTATCTTTTCCAGGTGGAGAGATTATACTTACTTGTCATATTTCCATAGGAATAAATTATTTCAAGCCCATGAAATCTCATGAGGCTTCTGTATATTCAGTGTATTTGCTTGGAGAAGGAGAACAAATCTATTCCAAAATTGCTGAGGCTTAATTTTTATAAATTAGAATTAGACTTAACTGTTGATTATACAGAAGAATTGATGATCATTCACTGATGATATAAAGGGCATTTTTTTGGAGAGGTTTTCACTATAGGGTGCGTGTGCTCTTCAGACAGAGAGAGACAGAGAGATAGAAAGTGAGAAATCCCCCCCCCCCCAGAAGGGATGGTCACGCCGCAATCCCTTCTCCTCCATTCTCCTCTTGGGCTCTTGGGCACGCACGCACACGCGCCCGGCGTGGGTTTTAAGCCACTGGGTCCGGGACACGAACCGCGGTCGACTACGTGGGAGTCCAGCTACATAGCCATTACGCTAACTGCTGGTTCCCTAAAGGGCATTTTTAAAATGGGAAAATCAACTTTCTTTTATTTTTTATTTTAAGTGCAGATTTTTCTGTTCCGAATTTTCCTATATCAAGGGCTAGCATTCTTTTTTAAAAAGAGCACTGATGTCCTCTTTGAAAAATAGAATGAAAAGTTCAACTTGGCACCAGCTAGTGGCATGGTATTTAAGGTGGCTAGATCCTACATGGCTGACTGCTTAGCTCAAGTTCCAGACTTACTGGCTCGAAAAACACACAGTGAGCTTGTGTGTGCATGCCCAAAATCCTAGAGGAGAAGGAATTGCAGTATGGCCATCTGCCCCTGGGGCAGGGGAAGGTGCTTTCTCAATCCCCCTACCCCCTTCTCTGTCTCTCCCTGGTGGGTGTATATGCCCTATAGCAAATAATAATAATTAAAGTTCAATCTGTCTCATGAACAAAATAATTGCTTAAATTTCTTTCCTATTGTGAATTTCTATTTCTTTATTTTTTTCTTAAAGGCAACCATGAAATCAATGCACTAATTACCTTTCCAATACCCTTGCCTCTGAATTTTGTTCCACAAATGTAGCTACATGAAGTGACCAAGAAACCAGTCAATGAACTGATTACTGTTGAATGCCACACTTCCTAGTTAGTTGATCATAATTCGCTGTTTATTGGAATGAAAAGAAATGCTTTTGTGGTTGAAAACATTCTTGACTACATAATTTCAATTATATTGTTGTATTTACATATTAAGCTATTTTCAAGTAACTTTGTGATTATTTTTAAATGAATGAAATTATTGATAAAGACCAATTAAGCTGAGTGTCTAGAAAAAGACTTATTTGGATGTAATCCCAGATAATGTCCACGGTAATGAGAGGAAGGAAAATAAAGCAACTTGATTTCCAGTAAATATGATTTGGTCCGATAAAGTGCCCTTGGCCAAAAATACCAAAGATATGATAAAACACAAAGCTAATGCCCATTGTCAGTATTCCAAAATGCACATAAAGGGGTTGCTATGGTTTAAATATGCCCTCCACAGTTCATGTGCTGTAAACTTTATCCCCAATGCAACAATGTTGCAAAGTGGGACCTTTAAATGGTGATTAGGCTGTAAGGACCCTGCCCTCATTAAAGATTAATGTTGCTATTGCAATAGTAAGTTCCTTATAAAAGATAGAGTTTAGCCTTTGCTCATTCTCTCACATTCCCTCTGCCCATTTGCCATGGGATGAAGCAGCCAGAAGACACCAGATATAGCCTGTCAATCTTGGACTTTCCAGCCTCTAGAACAATGGAGCCAATAAATTTTAATTTGTTAAAAATTACCCAGGATATGATATTCTGTTATAAACACTCAAAACAGACTAAGACAAGGGTGGTATGTGTGAGTATGTGCATGTTTGTGTGCACGTGCATGTATGTATGAATCAGAAATTCATATAAAATTAAATATCAGGTAAAATACATTTAAACACTATTTTTCTATTCTAATTTTATATCATATGCATGTATTATTTTTAACCTAATTTTTAACTAATTTTCAATTATTATTTCAAAGTACTATCTAAAAATTCACTAGAACTTAAATCTTTTTTTTTCTGTATTCATGAATGTATGTGTACACAAACGTGACTTCTCACTTCTCTCTGTCTTCCTCTGTCTCTCTTCAGCAAGCACACATGCCCAATGACAAAAACTGAAAAGTAAAATAAAATTATTTTTTGAAGTTTTGTTGAATACGGCTAGCTCTGTGGTGCAGCTGTAATGTATTGCTCAAGAGAATCCAGATCCCTCATGGTGACTGTGGTTCAAGTCTCCGTTGCAGTCAGCCTGACATGCCAGGCATGTGTATGAATGTCCAGGATCCAGCAGGCTGAAGGACTGGAGGAAAGCGTTTGTGGTATGACCAGATCCTGTGGATAGTGTTTCTCCCTCTCTCCTCCCCTCCTCTTTCACGTTATAGGTGGTAACCACTGGAATGAAGCAAAACTGTACATTTGGAGGGAAAGATCTATTCCGAGGATCAGATTCTCAAAGGCTCTGTAGCCTACAACAGTTTCATTTGTTCACTCATTCACATTTACCGAGAATGTTCTAGATGCTAGGTCCTGTTCTAGAACTGGAGTGAGAGTCAGGTCAAAACAGATAAGATCTTTGTCCTCATGGGGTTTCGTTTTGACTGGGAAGGTAGAAAATGAAAACATAAGCAAGTATATACTATATTATTGTTTGATAGACAAAAGTGCTACGGGAAAAAAATAAAGCAAGGTAAAAAGAGACTGGAAGAGATTACTCTTTGAGCTAGGCAGTCTGCCATGGGAATTGATATTTAATCCTGAAATTGCTCAGTGTCAGCTGCCTGATCATGCCGTGCCCAGCATCTCAGTACCTGACACACATTCACAGTACTCAGTCAAAGGTAGTTTTCCAGAGCCCTTTGTGCCACTCTCTTTATTTTAAAATTTATTTATTATTTTGGGGCCAAAAGGTGATATAATGGTAAAATGCTGGGCTTCCATATGGTCGACTGTGGGGTCGACCTGGACCTGGAGGCCTGAAACTCACACTGAGTGCGTATATTTGTGTGGCCAAAATCCCAGGAGGAGAATGAAGGAGAAGGGCTTGTGGCATAGCCATCCGCCCTAGGGGAGGGGGGAATTTCTCATTTTCCCTCTCACTATCTTTTTCTGTCTCTCTCTGGTGAGCTCTTGTGCCCTATAGAAAAAACCTTAATTGTTTTTAATTTATTTTTTTCTTCCATGACAGAGAGAAAGAGAGAGAAGAGAAAATGAGAAAGAGAGAGGAAAAAGAGGCACCCTTAGCTAGCCAGGATCACAGGAGTGCACTCAGCAGGTAAAAAGAGACTCCTGAAGGTGAACCAGAGAAGTGTGGAGCATCGACTTACTGCTCACCATGACTGGCCTAAAGCTCCCTTTTGTCTGTTACTCCATCCAAGTTCTAGCCTCTCCAAATTCCTCCTCAACTGCTCTCTCTGCTTGGGTTCTTCCTTTCAGCACCACTTTAAAGAAAGTGCATCCTGGCAGAAAAGCGAGGCAATCCTAGTGCTCCCGTCATTAGTTTCCCTGCTCTTGGGGATCTCTGTAACATACAGGCTACTGTCCAATGTCCAAAAACTGCTGTTTCATATATTTTGTCCAGAGTTCTACTTGTTCACAGTAGGGAGGAAAGTTTTTTCCAGGTAACTTTGTCAAGGAGAAAAAAACAACAACAACAACAAAAAAGCAAAAAACAAAACAAACAAACAAAAAAACCACTACTCATCAATACTAATTTAATGCTAATAGAAACCCTTTGTAACATATACAATATGCAAACATTTTAAACATAGATTTCTTGCACAGTTCTCGAAAGAGTAATTTTCTGTTTGGGGTTGGGACCTCAGGAGGAGCGGCTGGTTTTAGCTTCAGGCCACCCTTACAGAGATTATATGTTTTATTCTGACAAATCTGCCTGAGTCCCATTGGTCCAGCACAAGGATATTTAGAAGGTGCATTATTGTACAATTTTCTCTGTGTTTTGAATATCTGGTACTGAAAAAAAAAAGTCCTCTTTTGCTTTTCTTTCTTCTCTTCTACACCTTTTTGATCCTATAAAAATAAGCATTGACCATATACAAAATTTCCCATCTTTGGGATTCCACGTTACTTAGTTTTATTTTATTGTATTTCTTATAGTATAATCACTAAAAGGGGGGTATTGCTTTCCATCAAGGTGAAGGTGAATAAAGCTTATTCAAATTTTCCTATAATTATAAAAGGTAAGCTTGTTTCAAAAAATAAATAAATAAAATAAAGATCCTATACAACTTTAGTCACCTAATTCTATTTACCTGGCTGACCAAGAATACATTTCCAGGATAGGGACTTTTTCAGGCTTAGGGAAAAAAGCATGAATGTTAGAGTCTGTGTTTTATATTCACAATGTCAACTTGTCAGCATCTTTAAAATTGGTTATTCCCTTCACGTTGCTGCATATAGTCCAGTGCTTGACAAATATGCTTCTAAAGCTTATTTTTCTTATTATTTTGCAGGTCTTAAATCAGTTCCACGGGTCTTATGAAAAGGAAATGAATTGTGCCTGCAATAGACTTAGGTGGTGATTTTCATGTTGTTCACAGACTGCTGATATTAGAGTCCTTTCAAATTCCAGATTGAGACACAGTCATCATGAACAATAGCTCAGAAGAAGCCTCTTTACCGCTAATGCAATTGTTAAGTGCATTGTTTTGAAAATGAAAACTTATGATTTGCGCAAAGTTCTCCAATCTGCACTCATGCCACTTTTGAATTGCATAAAATAACAGAAAAATGATAGCACGAGTCTTCCTTATGTGAAGTCGTTATTTTCCTTTCTGGAATGCAATATGTGTATCTTTTTATTCACACTGAAGTGCCTCATTCAAAACACAGAGGAAATTGTACAATAATTCTCACTCAGGATGAGGTTTCATACAACTGAGTAATATCTCTGCTTCTCAGCGTGAAGTTAATTTTTGTAATTTGTTACGCTTTACACAAAAACGATGTATGCACATATCTATCATATCCACACTCCTTAAAAACAAAATTTTAATTCTTGTTAGAACAATGTCCAATCACCTTAATTTCACAGGGATACATACACTTTCATAGAAGTCCCATTAGGCAGAGACAGTGGCTTCCTGCAGTGCAGTACAGAAGAGAGAGAGCAGTCATTTCCTTTTTATCCTCACATATTTTTCAGAGACTTTAGAAGTGTAGCTTACAGACATATAAGGAAGAGAAAAGAAATAAACTCAATAAAACTCAAATAATACACTTAATGCCTACACTTTTGTATTTCTTTCTATAAACTGCTGATGCCTTGGATCAAGGGAAATTATTTCTGTTTTGCTGAAATAATGGCACATTGCTTTAGAAACCCAACGACCCCATGTTGTACTTTTTTTTTCTTGGAGAGGTTTTCGTTATAGGGCGTGTGTGCTCGCCACACAGACAGAGAGAGAGAGAGAGACAGAAAGTGAGAAATCACCCCCCGGGAGGATGGTCATGCCACAATCCCTTCTCCTCCATTCTCCTCTTGGGATCTTGGGCATGCACGCACACGCACCTAGCGTCCAGGTCTGGGACGCGAACCGCAGTCGACTACGTGGGAGTCCAGCAACATAGCTGGTTCCCACTGTACTTTCTCTTGAAAGGTGATATTTGCAGTAATTATTTCAGAAAACATACTCTATGCTTACAGTTAGTGATAAAACCCTATTGAATAACCACCAAGGTATACCACAACCAGACAAGCATGGGTTTCCAATTGTCAAAAGATTTTGAAGACCATAGGTCTATTTGAAATGTTCATACAAACATTTGGAACACCAGCCTTTTTTAATTCAAGAATTATTCTATCTTCACTTATTATTAGGAGTATTTTTAAAAATTTGTTATAGGGCAAATGCACTTATGAGAGAGAGAGAGAGAGAGAGAGAGAGAGAAGAGAAGAGAAGAGAAGAGAAGAGAAGAGAAGAGAAGAGAAGAGAAGAGAAGAGAAAGAAGAGAAGAGAAGAGAAGAGAAGAGAAGAGAAGAGAAGAGAGGGAAATTGAGAAAGCAAGCCACCAGGTCTAGGACAAATCACAATCAGCCATGTAGGAGGAGTCCAGTGTCTGAACCACCATGCCACCTGCTGGCCCCAATTTTTTAAAAGCTTATTTAACATCATTTAAAATTTCATAATATAGTATTTTGAAAATATAGTTTATTTCATCTGTCATATCTCTCAATGATACACATATATTTCTTATTTTGTTTAATGTAATATTCTGGAAAGATTTTAAAAAAACTAGTACATGATACCACTCCACCTTTACAACTTAAGAAAGTCAAACAAAATGAACTTAATAATCTTTCCAGGAAGACTTATTTAAAAAATAATGTATTTACTACCAGAGTGATGTTTTTGAAACTGCATTTATCAAGGAAGTTTTATGTCATTTCATCCACTTGTATTTTTACTCAGCCTCAAAGAACTCTTGAATGTTATTTTTTCATAAATTTCTTCCTATACCACTGAGATAACATAGTGCTTATCATATTACATTATATGTAATTGTTTGGCTGGTTTTACTTCTAAATAAACTTCTTTTTAAAATTTACCTATAAATAAACTTCTTGAAGTTAGGGATAATGTTTTATTAGTCAATGTAAACAGATCCTGAATCACATGATCTTTACACAGTAAAGCATAAAAAAAGTTCCATAAGTAAATATTGCCTAATAAAATCTACACACAATTCTTTTCTCTAAATTTTATTTAAATTTATTTATTTACATTCACTCACTATACATCATTACAGCAAACAAAATGAGATTTCCCATCCAGAATGCACTGTATATTGGCTCAGACAAGCACATCAACATACGTGTTATCATCAACAATTTTCCATTTCTTGTTTCCTGTATATTTTGCTTTTTTTGCCATCCTTGATTCCCTATCTCTCACCCTTTGCAGTGTCTCACCCTTCTCCCACACTGTCTCTGGTATCCATGGTTGCTTTCTATGCCCTTTCCACCCACTTTATTTATTCACTAATGAACTTAATTAATCTAAATACTTCCAATAGCAAGCGCAGCTGATATATACATATCCATGAACACAAGTCTGACTTTAGGCATAAACCTCAGTGAGTAGAATGAACATACTATAAAGTAGCACCTAGCTGGGGCTATATAGCTTACTGCAGTCATCAAA
>NW_006160117.1:5957294-5961895 GCF_000334495.1 Tupaia belangeri chinensis | reverse complement strand
TCTGCTGTTAGCCTGATGGGATGTCCTTTGTAAGTAACTTGCTGTTTTTCTCTTGCCAATCTTAGTACCTTGTCTTTGTCTGTGGTTTTGGTCAGTCTGGCTATAATGTGTCTTGGAGAAGCTCTTCTTGGGTTGATTTTATTTGGGGTCCTTTGTATTTCTTAGGACTGGATCTTTGAGTGCCTCTCTAGGTTTGGAAAATTTTCTTGCAGGATTTCATGGAATAGATTATCAATGCCCTTATGAGTCTCTTCACCTTCTGGGATGCCAATTATCCAGATGTTTGGACGTTTGATGGTATCTAGTATTTGTTGTATATTATTTTCAAATTCTGGGGTAATTTTCTCAGTCTTCATGGTGGATTTTTCTGGGCCAGCAATTTTCTCTTTTCTATGTCTGAGATTCTATTTTCTGTATGATCTAGTCTGCTTTTAATACTTTCAAGAGAGATTTTGACTTCTTGTATTATAGTTTTCATCTCTAACAGTTCCATTTGATTCTTTTGTAAAGTGTGTAATTCCTCTTTTAGATCTTGCAAGAATTTCCTCACCTCCTGGAACTTGTCAGCTCCTTTTTCCTTTCTCTTCTGCAGCTCATTGTCTCTCTTTTCTGTCTCTGTTAGCTTCGCCATTATGAATGTTCTAAATTCTTTATCAGACATTTCCACGATTTCCATTGAACTGTCTACAGATGAAGAGGAGCTGTTCTTTTCCCTTGTAGGTGAGGTATTTTCTTGCTTTTCCATATTTTTTTGTGGTCCTGCGGTGATTTCTAGTCATCTGATGGAAACTGTGTTTCTTCCCAGCTTGAAGTTCAATCTGAGCGCCCAGGCGAGTTTGTGGGCTGGAGGCTGAATTATCAATGGAAAATCTTCATTTCTCCTATTCCTCTGAAATCACTAGTTCTCAGTAACCATTAAGGGGTCTTCTGAGGCCTGCTCCCTTGCCTCTCCACGTGAGTTTGTGGGCTTGGGCCTGAATTATCAGTGGAAAATCATTTCTCCTATTTCCCTGAAATCACTAGTTCTCAGTAGCCATGAAAGAGTCTTTCTACATGCAATTATTACCGCCTGTTTGATGCATTCCACCTGTCTTAACACATGAAAGCAGCCCCTTTCCTTCCTACTAGTCTTAGAAATTCTGTGATTCTTTTGAAGTTTCTTTTGAAAAGTTCTTGTTAATATTTTCCTGTAAAAAGTCAACAAAAGATGTCACTTTTCTGGAGCACTGAAAACAGTGAAGGCCATATTTAACTCTAATTTCTTGCTTTTTGAGTCTCCTAATAGAGATTTCTATTAGCTGAAGAGTTAAAAAGGAATACAGGAGAGAAACTATGCTTCAGACCTGATTTTAAAAACTCTTTTCTGAGGAAGATGCATCATCATCACCCACACAGCCAGAGTATTAATCATATTACTCTGAGGAGCCATGAAGTCAATGTAATTATCTTGAAAGCCACTGCCTGCTATGGGGAAATATATTATTGAAAGGGTTACATTCAGTAGGAAGTTTGGAGGTGAACGCAGTAATTCTTACCCACTCCCATCCTCCCACATACTTTCCACCTTTTTCACTCTCCATCTTTGACACTACAGTAGAAATAAGAAGTAGTCCATGTGGATACCAAAAATTCACATTCTTTTAATCATATCTACCAAAGTAATAATTCATTGTTTCCCATTAACTTTTAGTTACATGCATTTCAGTTTTCAAGAGAAACATGACCAATTGGATCCATATGTATTAGGTTGTTGGGAAACTCATGATGTATTTTCCTATGTTTTTCTATGCAAAAATTCATCATGACTTTTTCAATGACCCAACATATATATAGTACAAAAGAGAGAGAGAGAAAGAGAAATTTATTTTAAGGAATTGGCTCACATAATTCTAGAGGCTGGAAGTCAAAAACGATCAGAGCAGACTTGCAAAATGGATACCTAAGGAAGAATCAGTGTTGTAATTCAATTCCAAAGAGTATCTATTGGCAGAATTTCCTCTTTTGTTCTATTTAGACCTTCAATTGATTGGAGGAGGGTCACCCACATCACTGAGTGCAATCTGCTTTACCCAAAGTCCATCAATATAAGTGTTAATACCATCCAAAAACGTTTTCACAGCAACATCCAGAATAATGTATGACCAAATATCTGGGCTCTCTGGCCCAGCCAAGTTGACACATAAAATTAATCATTTCACCCTGTAACATTTACTGTGTCTTTGCTCTCTAACTCTTCCCACTGAAAGTATGCATGGTCCTGTGCATGCTGAAATTACAGGCTGACATTCTGCAAGTCCAAGCCAGCTCAGAAAATATATGATTTGCAGGGCTACACTAAGCTGGTCTGATGCCTCCAGCTCTGTAGTTTATAATTCTGTTCACTTATTCTACTTATAAATGTTGGTTCACCCTCCTACCTCCTCTAGCCTACAATAAAAAAATAGAATAATGAATCATACAAAAAATATTGAAGGATAGAACTCATTGGATAGAAATAATTAGATAATCTCTGCATTTTCTCAAAGCTCTAAAATTTCATGAGGGAGAAGAAAATGGTAAAGCCAAGCCTGCCTTTCTCCAAAGACTATGTTTGGAAATATTAGTTTGTATGATGGTTCCCGGAGATTATGTTTGAAAAGGTGGGGGATGATGGTGAAGAAGAACTGGGGAGAAGGAAAATAGGAAATAAAAATATCAGCAGTTGCCAAGGACTTGGAGAAAGGGAGGAATTCTGGGAGGGTGGCACACAAGGGACTTTTAAGGAGTGAAACTATTTTGTATAATATAGTAATGGCTGCTACATGATATTATGTATTTATCAAAACCCATAGAAATGTAAAACACAGTGAAGCCTAAGGTAATCTATGAATCTAAGTTAGTAACAATATGTCAATATGGTTCATCAATTATAATAAATATGCCACACTGATGTGAAAAGTTTAGAATAAAGCAAACTATAGTAGTGAGAGGGTGTGCTACAATTTTTCTAAATTTTTCTGTTAACTAAAACTACTTTTAAAATGAAGTCTATTGACTTTTTAAAAGCAAGAGTGACTTAAGTAGTCTGTAGTAGAAAAAATGAATCATGAATGGCTATAAGGTGGAATGTTATACAATAGTAAAAAATGTTTATGAAAAAAAAAATCATTCCCAGTCTAATCTTGTGGGAACATTCAGGAACATTAGGAGAACAACATCCAGAATCAATTTTTCTGTAGATCTACTCAGAAGAGAAAAAAATGTCTAAGCAAAGAGCTAACAAAGTGGTTCTTATCATAGTACAACTATGGACTTGTACCAGATTAATACTAGTGGATTAGAAAAAAGAGAATAGTTTCCAAATACTGTGGAAATAGGATGGACAAGACTGGGTGATACATTGGATGTAGGTGTGGAGGGAGAAAGGGAAATCAGGATGACTGAAGTGCTTTCCATCTCAGTTCCTTAAAGAGAGATTGAAAGTCAAGAGTTCTGTTTGATGAGGTAGATCTGAAGAAAGGAAACTCTTTTACCATAGCCACAAAATGTATAAGATACATAGGGATAAGCCTAACTAAGGAAGTCAAAGACCTTTACAAATAAAACTATGAAAATCTTTGAAAAAGGGAAATCAGGATGACTGAAGTGCTTTCCATCTCAGTTCCTTAAAGAGAGATTGAAAGTCAAGAGTTCTGTTTGATGAGGTAGATCTGAAGAAAGGAAACTCTTTTACCATAGCCACAAAATGTATAAGATACATAGGGATAAGCCTAACTAAGGAAGTCAAAGACCTTTACAAATAAAACTATGAAAATCTTTGAAAAGTTATTGAAAATGACACAAAAAAGTGAAAGGGCATTCCATGTTCCTGGACTGGAAGAATTAACATAATCAAAATGATAATTCTACCCAAATTAATCCACATATTTAATGCAATTCCAATCAAAATACCAGAGACATTCTTCACAGATCTAGAAAAGACAATCATAGAATTTGTCCAGAATCATAAAAGACCTCATATTGTCAAAGCAATCTCGCACAAGAAGACTGGAGTAGGCAGCATCTCATTCCCTGATGCCAAAATATACTATAAAGCTGTGATCAAAACACCATGATATTGGCACAGAAACAGGTGGGCCACTAGAATAGAATAGAGACTACAGGAAAAAAAAAAAAAAACTTACAGCTAACTGAGTTTTGGCAAAGGATACCAGTCAATCAAGTGGGAAAAATAAAACCTCTTTAGCAAATGGTGCTGGAAAAACTGGGTAATCACCTGCAGAAAGATGAAACTGAATCCCAATCTTTCACCATTAATGAAAATCAACCCCAAATGGATCAAAGATCTGAACCTAAGACCTCAAACTTGTAAAACTACTGGTGGAAAACACTGGGGAAACTCTGGGAGACATTGGGGTAGGCAAAGACTTCTAAAATAAGATTCCCAAAGTACAGGCAATAATCCCTAAAATAGACAAGTGGGACAATATCAGATTAAGAAACTTCTGCACAGCAAACAACACAGTAATTAGTGTGAAATTACAACCCTCAGAATGGGAGGATATTTTTGTTAACTATGCCTCAGATAAGGGACTGATAACCAGAATACACAGGAAACTCAA
>NW_006160117.1:5936709-5956563 GCF_000334495.1 Tupaia belangeri chinensis | reverse complement strand
AAATAATAGTAATAATAATATGAAAAAAAGAAAATCTTTCTGTTGCTGATGATGTGGATAGTAATGTCTTTGTCTTGACTGATATGCATGGTAATCATGGTGGAAAAAGAAATGTTATACACTATAAAGATATATGTGATTAAATATAATATAAAAATAATAAATAAATAAATAAATAGTTCTATTTTATTAGACATAATTGTGAGCTGCCTATGAGACATTGATGTAGAGATTTCAAATATAGTTACAAAATTATATAAAAGTGATCTGGACTAGAGATAAAAATTTCAGAGTCTTAGGTATGTAGATGGCTTTGAAAAACCATAGCAATGGATGTGAATAACTACAGAGGGTGAAATGATAACAAGAGATATGATAAAACCAGTGTTTTTCTAGGGCATGGGGAGCCAGTAAAGGAAGGAAACTAGGAATAAGTGGCAAAGTAGGATGAATACCTCAAACGTGTGGTGTCATAAAAACTAAGAGTATTTCAAAGAGGGTTCTCTAAGGAGCCAGAACCAATAGGATATGTATAGATATATAAGGGGATTTATTGAGTGAATGGGCTCACACAATTATGGTAGCTGAGGAGTCCTACAACAGGGCATCTGTAAGCTGGAAACCCTGGGAAGCTAGTAGCATGGCTTTGTCCAAGCCCAAAGCCGTGAGAGATAGGAAAGCCAATGAACAAACTCTCAGTACAAAGCTGAAAGCCTGAGAATCCAGGAGGCCACTGGTGCAAATCCTGGAATCTGAAGGCAAGCAAGCCTTGAGTTCTGATGTACAAAGCTGCAGAAGTCTACCTTGCTCTCTCAAAAGAAACCCATCTATCTTTTGTATTTGTTCTCTCTGAGCCCTTTGTTGATTGGATGAGGGCAGATACTTCCTATCTAGTCTACTCATTCTCACATATTAACCTCTTCTAGAAACACACCCCACGGACACACCCAGAATAATTCTTTAGCAGATTTCTTTTTTTATATATATATATTTACATTTTTTTTTTTATTTACATTCATTCACTGTACATCATTATAGCATACAAAATGAGATTTTTCCATTGAGAATACACTGTATATTGGCTCAATCAAGCACATCAACATATGTGTTATTGTCAACAAATCATTTTCCATTTCTTGTTTTCTGTATATTTTGCCTTTTTTCCCATCCTTGATTCCCTATCTCACCCTCTGCCATCTCCCACCCTCCTCCCACACTGTGTCTGGTATCTATTGTTGCTTTCTATGCCTCCCCCATTTTATTGTTTCACTAAATATCTTAATAAATCTAAATATTTTCAATAGCAAGCACAGCTGATATGTACATATCCATGAACACAAGACTGACTTTAGGCATAAACCTCAGTGAATAGAATGAACATACTATAACGTAGCACCTAACTAGGGCTATATAGCTTAACTGCAGTCATCAAATAGGTATTTCTAATGCCTTTTTTTTTTTTCTTCTGAAAATTTTTTTTTTTTATTAATTTACATTCATTCCCTGAGCATCATCACAACATTCTAAATGTGGTTTCCCATCTAGAATATACTATATAGTGGCTTAATAATGCATGTTATCATCCATAATATTCCATTTCTACTTTCATATATATGTTTTTTACCCCATGTCTAGCCCTCTGCCCTATTCCACTCTCTTATTACACTATCTCTGCTGTCTACAGTTGTTTTCAATCCCTTTTCCCCCAACATTTCGTTGGTCACACAATATCATAAGTAATCTAACTACTTTCAATAGCAAGATCAGCCGATGGTTTCAAGAAAAGCAGTTTTGAACTGGTAAGGATATTTCTTTGAAACTTAAAGCCTAGAAACAGGTTAGTATTCTGTTCAAATAGTCGGAACATGAATCTATTGATAGCTGAAGACAGGACAAAAGTCCTTAAAACCAGACAACAAAGCTTAGAAGAAAAGCAGCAATATTTTAGTCAAGTCGTAGAATACTGTTTCATCAGTTCAGTCTCATGTACTTAATCTTTCTTCTGTATCTGTTGAGGTTCGATGTTCCAGATTGAAATCTGGGATGTAATACTCAACTCCAGCTTTTGGCCCTACAATTAAGTTGCCCATTTTCTTAGTTTCTGAACTCTTATTTCTGTGTGTCTGCATTTAATTTTACTGACATAGCACTCCCTTAAGAACTTCTTGGAGATCCGGTCTGGTGCTGGTAAATTCTTTCAGGTTTTGTTTATCTGGGAAAGTTCGTGTCTTTTCTTCCCAAATGAACGATAACCTTGCTGGGTACAGAATTCTCGGTTGAAATTGCTTTTCCCTTAATACTTTGAATACATTTTCCCATTCTCTCCTCGCTCTCATTGTTTCCGATGAGAGGTCTGCCGTTAGTCTGATGGGATACCCTTTGTAGGTAACTTGCCTTTTTTCTCTTGCCAGTCTTAGTATCTTGTCTTTGTCTGTGGTTTTGGTCAATCTGGCTATAACGTGTCTTGGAGAAGATCTTCTTGGGTTGATTCTATTTGGGGTCCTCTGTATTTCTTGGGTCTGAATCTTTGAGTGCCTCTCCAGGTTTGGAAAATTTTCTTGTAAGATTTCATGGAATAGATTATCAATGCCCTTATGAGTCTCTTCACCTTCTGGGATGCCTATTATCCGGATGTTTGGACGTTTGATGGTATCTAGTACTTCTCGCATATTATTCTCAAATTTTTGGGCCATTTTCTCAGTCTTCGCGGTGGATTTTTCTAGGCCAACCATTTTCTCTTCTACATTAGAGATTCTATTTTCTATATGATCTAGTCTGCTTTTAATAGTTTCAAGGGAGATTTTGACTTCTTGTATTATAGCCTTCATCTCTAACAGTTCCATCTGATTCTTTTGTAAAGTGTGAAATTCCTCTTTTAGATCTTGCATGAATTTCCTCACCTCCTGGAACTCTTCAACTCCTTTCTCCTTCCTCTTCAGCAGTTCCTTGTCTCCCTTCTCTTCCATCTCTGTTAGCTTTGCCATTATGAATGTTCTGAATTTTTTATCAGACATTTCCATGATTTCCATTGAATTGTGTGTGGATAAAGAGGAGCTATCCTTTTCCCTTGTGGGAGAGGTATTTTCCTGCTTCCCCATATTTCTTGTGGTCCTGCAGCGATTTCTAGTCATCTGGTGGACGATCGGTTTCTTCCCAAACTTGGAAGTTCAATCACGTGAGTTTTGGATGCTGGAGGCCCAGTTATCAGTGGGACATCTTCCTTTCTCCCCAAATGGCTAGATCACCTTTAGCAGATTTCTATGTATTCTGTAGTCTAGGCAGGTTGACATCCAAAACTATCACAGAAGGAAATGTCAGCCATGCCAATTGTTTCATGGAGATCTTGTACCAAAGATGTTTAGTGGACTATTTATGAATCTTGGCTCTAGAATTTGCGTTCTTGGGATCATATACCAAACTGTACCCCTTACTAGTCATGTGACCTAGAGAAAACAATTTACTCTCACCATGTGTCAAATTTTCCATCTGTAAAATTAGGAAAGAATATTACCTACCTCATGGTTTTCTTGAAAAAATTAAATACAATCCCTAGGAAGGTCAGAAAAGTTCATTGGACATAGTAGTTGTAAGCAGTAGCCCCTCTTCCTTTCTGTGATGATTTGATCAAAGATAGTCATATCAAGAGATTCTTGTATACCTTTTTATCCATATTTTCAAATATCTTAAGCATGTTCATTCTATCATTCTTGAAAAACTTCTCAATATTGGAAGCACACTTGATATTATTGTGCATCTATTCTGTTTTTATAACTGCTATCAATCCAGTATTATATTTTGTAGTGAAACCAAATGTATCCTCCAGAAAAATTTCATTATAAGATAAGCAACTAAATTTTTGAAATGTTTTGTCTGCTTTCTTGTATCTTGTTTTTTTCCTGTCAATTGTTTGGTTTCATATATAGCAACATTATTAGAATTGGTATTGAAACATTTCTATTTGTGGTTACTTTGTCTAGTTTTACTACTGTAGTTTGTTGATGCTTGCTAGGACCAAACCTCTAAGCATGGGCGAGTTTTCAATAGAAATGGAGTTACATTAACTTGGGAGAATAGTCTACAGATCACTACAATTTCTGGTTTTGCAGGAACATGCTTTGGAACATGTTCTATTCCAGTGGATTGGGAAAGATCATGGTAGATGAAGAAACTGACACCTAGAGGAGTCTGCTATCAAGATGGCCAAGCTAGGAGGTACTACTACTGTATGCTTGTAGAGAACTTTGGCTACATGGCTGACCTTGTTATTTCAACACTGAACATACTAGAATAGAAGGCAACTTACATTTAAGAACAATTAGCTGGAGCAAAGGGAGAAGATATTTCTTTGTACAGATTCTATGAAGATCATACATAAATGTATATGGCTAAAGTCAAGACATTCTATTTTAAGCACCTTTTTAATGTAATTACAACACGATTTAATTATAGCTTTGTAAACTATGAGGCCCCATGAAAAAGTTCACCCCCTATTTTAAATAAAATATTTGTAATGCATAAAAAAATGGAGCACCAAAACTGCATACAACAGTACCTGATAATCATTCAGCAGTCAATAAATGTTAACTATTAACACCACTAAAAGGTTTTTTTTTGATTTAGCAATATGGAGGATATTAGTGATATATTAAAGGCAGGGTAAGTGGAACAGTGGAGGCCGAAGGCAGGTTGGAGGGTGTTAAAAGCTAAATGCTTTGGGAATAAGATCTTTTTCATAGCTCTTGAACACATCCAGGGACAAGAAGAGATTTTGTGCCACTAGAAGTCACAATTCAATTGGTTGTCTACACATATAATAACAATCTACTTCCCACACTCGTTACCCCAGTGATCATTGTACTTGCTTTTAAATTGGTCTTCTCAATTCTAATTGTAAGAGGATCCTTCTTTGTGATGAACAGGAATCTGTCTCCCAAGAACTTCAGTTTAGCTACTTTCTGTCATCTACTAGGTTCACAGGACTATATTATTCTAAAGTATAATGGACATTTTGTTTCTTAAACATATCTGTTTCAGTCATTTATTTATATAAGCTGAAGGCCTCCTTGAAGTCATTTAGTTTGAGGATTCTCAAAACTGATCACCTATCAAAATTACTCAGAATTTTAGAAGATGAATTCTGAATTTCAGACCTGCTGGTCCAAAATCTCCATGAATTAGAGCCCTCAAATCTCTAGCTTAAATGTTTCTTCAGGAAATTTGACATACATTCAAATAAAGGAACCAAAGATCAAATGTCTATGTGACAAAACCATCACTAATGACATCTTTATTTTTCTTTCAGAGATTCATAAGTTACCAAAAGTTACTTTTACTGGAACTGTTATTTTAAATATTTGGTATTTTGAGATTGAAAACATATTACATTTCTCAGGGATACCAATTACTCTCAATCCATGAGCATTTAACAACTAATCGCAACACAGAATGCTCTGGCACTCAGAAACTATGCAGCTGGTTGTGATCACTTGGCTTCAAAACCTTTCAGTTAAGGCATTTCTCTGCCTGATAGATGCTGCATGTGGTTGGCATAGGGCTATGCACAGGTAGTGCCCACTGTGAGATCCATTGTGAAATTAATTTTCCTGTTCCACTATGACCAACTCAGAATTCTCACACTGCTCTTTGAATCAGTTGCCCCCAGCTATTTCTCACCAATGTCAAAGGGTGGTAGAAACCAGGCAGTTAGCTGAAAAACAAAGTCCAGACTGAATTCACACTTTGAAATTAGTTTCATGTTTTTCTTTAGATCAGTAGGAAATTGCTATAGTGTCTCTAGTCCTATTGTTGCTGCTCTGAATATTTTCTCCACAGGTATTCTGACAATTTGGGCATGATCTCCAGCATCACAAAATAAGACTGGAAGCAGAAGGGAACCAACTCATTTCTCCCCATGTCATGATTGTTTTTCACTTTTATTTCTGCTTGCCCCCCCCCCGCCACTGTCACTTGCATCCTCACTCCTAGTCAAGATCAGCTTTAAGAGCTAAGTTGTTTCTATGTTTGCACACTTTCCTATTTTCCAGAAAGTCCCCTCCTCTTAACTACTACTGCTCTAGCTCTAGTAGTTACTTGTAAGTTGCACCTTCATATGTTCTTTTCAACAGGGCTCAGCATCTAGAAATTGATATGTTCAGTGTCCTCTCACTGGAGCAATATTTCCATCTGCAACTTCATATATGGCTCTAGAAAGCATCTCACAATGATCAAGAATCAATCAGCCTTCATCTGCAAGAAGGTAGCTTATGTACTGGAGCAATGAAAACTAACTTACCACACACCAGCTCCCAAATAAAGCATTTTTTTAACACTGCCTAAGTTAGCTGTCTCCTTTATAGCTCTCAGCCGCTGAGAAAGGTGAACCCTTAAATCACTGCTCTTGAAATCCTTTGTTTCCAATCTATTTTGAGACAGTTTTAAATTTCCAAGTACTTGTGTTTGCTCAAACACTAACTACGGCTGCTTCCATTTTAATTTGTGCTTTCTCTAGAATTTGTAGAAATTTTTTTATGCCTCCTTCAAATTGCTCTGGAATGAGCTCGATTTTAAATACATATATATATATATATATATATAAAATTTGCTCTAAAATCTTCATTCTGAGGCACAAGATTTAGTACTTTCTCAGTAAACTCTTATTTACAGCTGAAATCATCTGGAGAGGAATTTTTGTTGTCCCCAAAGTGATAGGCACCAAAGTATCTACAAAAATTAGGCACTTAATAAATGCTTGTACTTTCATTCATTTACTCATTCAACAAACATTGCTTGAGTTCCAACTATATGTAAGCACTATTTTAGGCTTTAGAGTTACAACAGTGAGTAAAATAAAGCTGCTTTTACAGAGCTCACACTGTGCTAGGAAAACAGCCAATAAATGAAGCAGTAAATATATGTACTAAGTGTTTGTAAGACCTATTGAGAAAAATAAAGCTGGATAAGCAGAATAGTCCAAGATTGGCTGTTTTAGATAAGTTTGTCTGGGGACTCCTTCACAGATATGATATTTGAGCAGAAACCTGAAAGAAGGCAGGAAATGAGCTGTACAAATTTCTATGCATAATTGTCCCAGATAGAGGGGGAAGTAAATGCCAGGATTCTAAGGACTATGCTCAGAGAATGAATGACTGGATGAATGGATATTAAATATTTAATAAACTAAGAAATAGAAATTGCAGGGGACAGACCCTAAGGTTTACCTCAATGTTCACACCCTGTATAATATCCTCCCCTTGAGTGTGACCACAGTCTGTGACTTGTTCCAATCACATACAATATGGCACATGTAACAAGATGACACTCCCAGGATTATGTTATGTACATTGTCTACCTTACTGAAATGCACTAGAGAGACTGTCTTGCTAAGTTTGAAGAGGCAAGCTGCTATAATGTGACCTGCCTATCAAGAGAGCAATGAGGCGAGAGACTTCAGGTGGCCTCTAGGAGCAGTGTGTTACAGTTCTACAGAGGGAGCTAAATTTTATCAACCATGTCAGCTAGGAAGAGGACCCCAAGGACTTTGACTCCTTGATTCCTGTATTCTAATACTCTAGGTACAGTTAAACTGGATCTCAGCTCAGACCCTGACTCATAGCAATTGTGCGATAATGAAGGTGTGTTGGAAGTTATCTCTGGAACTTGTGGCACTCAGTCCACCTGGTGTTGCCTGCGGCCTGGGCTCCACCTGCTCACTGGGAGATGTGGGCCTGGTCTTGGCACCTCTTCTGGTGAGTGCACCCTACCACCCGGGATTGTCTTTGGAATTTGTGGCACTATGGCTGTATGCAGTGCACAACTTCATTTGCTTCACCAAGTTACATATCCTTAGCTTGTTTCCACCTCATCAGGAGCTGAAAGTTTGGTTGAAGAATTACCCACCTGAAGCTATCTGCATAAGTTTTATCTGCTCTGATCATGGGGACACACTCCTGTCATAGGAACATACCTGGGACTTAAGGGTGATATTTCCTCCTCTGATATTGCAGAATCTACCTAGTAAATAGGAAGAAGTGATACTGCATCCAATGACCCAAAACCAGTGTCGATGTCATAGAAACATGAGAAAATAAGGTAGTAATTGTCTCCCTGTTGAGTGCAGTAGCCCCTTACCAGTGATGAAAAGCACAAAGGAATTCCAAGCATTCATAGTGACAAAACTGAATAAGATGCAGACAAAGGAAGAATGGGAAGACACATTCAAAATATTAAAAGAAAAAACAATTTCAACCAAGAATACTACATCTGGCAAGATTATTCTTTAAATGGGAAGAACAAATAAAATCATTCTCAGATAAACAAAAACTTAAAGAATTCCCCAATACTACATTTCTTCTACAAGAATTACTGAAGGGAATATTATATCAGGGAAACAAAAGAGGGACAAAAAGAAATAAGAGCACAAAAACAACCAAGGAAATGCCTACAAATATTGATAATAATGTTGACTATTAATGGATTAAATTCTCCTATTAAAAGACAGAACTGGCTGAATGGACTTAAAACCAAAAAAGAAGCTGTCTACATGCTGCTTATAAGAAACATAGCTCACTGATAAAGACACATGTAGACTAAAAGTGAAGGGCCGAGAAAAGATATTCCATGCAAATGAAAACCAAGGAAAGGCTGGAGTTGTAATACTGATTTCAGAAAAAATAGACATTAAGATGAAAGATTTAAGAAGAGACAAAGAAGGACATTATATAGAACTAAAAGGACTGGTTCAACAAGAAGATGCAACACTTGTAAATATCTATGCCCTCAACCCTGGAGTACCCAGATATGTGAAAGAAAGATTGCTAGATCTAAAAGGAGAGATAGATTGCAACACAATAATCATTGGGGATACCAAGACCCCACTGTCTCCTCTGGACAGATCATGTAGACAAAAACCAAAGAGATACAAGATCTAAATGATACCATACATGAAATGGACTCGACAGACATCTATAGAACATTTCATCCAACAACCACAAAATACACATTTTTCTCACCCCCAAATGGAACATTTTCAAAGACTGACCACATGATAGGACACAAAACAAGCCTTTACACATATTCAAATATATAGAAAGAATATCCAGTATCTTTCTGACCATGATGGAATCAAATTTGAAATCAACTTCAGAAACAGAGAAAGGAACCAGATAAATCAAATCAGCAAAGAAACAGGTGCTGTCACAACAGACATAACTGGAATAAAAAACATCATCAGAGAAGACTATGAGTGATTATATGTCAACAAACAAGAAAACTTAGAAGAGATGGATGAATTTCTGGACAAGTACAACTTACCAAGATTGAACCAGGAAGAAATAGAAAGGATGAATAGACCCATATCAAGCAATGAGACTGAATCAGTAATAGTCTACCAACAAAGAAAAGCTCAGGTCCTAGTGGCTTCATTTTAGAATTCTACAAAACTTTTTAATAAGAATTAACCCCAATACTCAAACTATTGGGTTATTGGAAAAGTCATGATGCAGTTTGGTTAGTAAAACATAGAGAAAACATGTCATGACTTTTCCAACAGCCCAATATTTCTTTTCCTTTTCTTTCTTTCTTTCTTTTTTTTTTTTTTTTTTTTAGATTTTTGTTATAAGGGGTGTATCCTTACTAGAGAGATGGAAAGTGAGAAATCATGCCCTACAAGGAATGACCACACTGCAATCTCTTCTCCTCCAGTCTCCTCTCAGGATTTTTGGCATATAGGCACATATGCCTGGTGTGAGTATCAAGCCATGGAGTCTGGGATTCAAACTGGTCAACTATGTGGGAATCCAGTATCTTAATCACTGTCACCTGCTGGCCTCTACTTAAAACTATTTCTAAAGATCCAAAAGGAAGAGATCCTCTCAAATTTATTCTATGAAGGCTCCATCATCCTGATTTCAAAAACAGACAAGGGCATAACAAAAAAGAAAATGACAGGCCAACATCCTTGATGAACACAGATGCAAATCTCTCAACAAGGTACTAGCAAATCAAATAAAATATCACATTAAAAATATTATACACCATGACTAGATAGGCTTTATTCCAGGAATAAAAGGATGGTTCAATATACACAAAACAATAAATGTAATACATCACATTAACAGAGGGAAAGATAAAAACTATATGATCATATCAATTGATGCAGAAAAAGCATTAGATAAAATATAACATCTCTTTTTTTTGGAGAGGTTTGTTTTTTTTTTTTTTTTTTTTTTGCTTTAGGGTGTGTGTGCTCACCAGACAGACAGAGAGAAACAGAGAGATAGAGAGCGAGAAATCACCCCCCAGTGGGGAATGGCCACGCCACAATCCCTTCTCCTCCATTCTCCTCTCGGGATCATGGGCATGCACGCACACGCGCCCGGCATGAGTTTTAAGCCACCGGGTCCGGGAAGCGAACCACAGTCGACAGTGACATAGCCATTACGCTAACTGCTGGTCCCAACATCTCTTCATGATTATGACTCTCAGCAAAATTGGCATAGAAGGTGGAACATTCCTAAACACAATAAAAGTCATCTATGACAAAACCATAGCTAACATATGGAATGGGGGAAAGTTTAAAACTTTTCCACTAAAAACAGGTACAGATGATGTGGCCCACCTTTTCCACTCCTCTTCAACATAGCACTTGAAGTTCTAGCCAATGCAATCAGACAAGAGAGTCAAAAGTAATTCAAATAGGAAAAGAAGAAGTGAAAATATATCTATTTGCATATGATATAATTCTATACATAGAAAAACACAAAAGAACTCCTCCCAAAAAACGCCCCTGGAAGTCATAAACACAGTAAAATGGCAGGATGCAAAGTCAACAAACAAAAATCTATAGCATTTCTATGCATGAACAATGAACAAACTGAGGTAGAATTGAAGAAAGCAATTCTTTTTTTTAATTTCAATTTATTTATTTGCATTCATTCACTGTACATTATTACAGCATACAAAATGAGATTTTCCATCCAGAGTACACTGTATATTGTCTCAATCAAGCACATCAACAAACATGTTATTGTCAGCAAATAATTTTCCATTTCTTGTTTTCTGTATGTTTTGCTTTTTTCCCCCATCCTTCTATTTACAATAGTCACAAAACAAAATAAGTTATCTAGGAATAAGTCTTACCAAATATGTGAAAGACCTCTACAAAAAAAACTATGACACACTTTAAAACACTTTTAAATTAGGGACCAGCAGTTAGCGTAATGGGTAGTCGACCACAGTTCAAGTCCTGGACCTGGTGGCTTAAGCTCTTTCCGGGCATGTGTGCGTGCGTGCCCAAGATCCTGAGAGGAGAATGGAGGAGAAGGGATTATGGCGTGGCCATCCCCCCCCAGCGGGGTGATTTCTCGCTTCCTGTCCCTCTGTCTTTCTGGTAAGTGCATGCGCTCTATAGCAAAAACCTCTTAAAAATTTTTAAAATTATACTATAAAGTGAAAAAACATTCCATGTTCCTGGTTTGGAAGAATTAATATAATCAAGATGCCAGTCTTACTCAATTGAATCTACAAATTTAATGCAATTCTTATCAAACTACCAGAGATATTCCTCACAGAAATAGAAAAATCATCATAAAATTTGTCTGAAATCATAAAATGCCCCATATCACCAAAGATACACTCTGTGAGGGGAATAAAGTAGGAGGAATCTCACTTTCTGACCTCAAAACATATTACCAAGCTATGATAATCAAAAGAGCATGGTGTTAGCACAAAAACAGGCAGGTAGACCATTGGAACAGAATTGAGAATCCCCAAATAAGCCCTCAACCATACAGCCAACTGATCCTTGACAAAGACCACAAGACGATCTAGTGGGAAAAAGAAAATCTCTTCAGTAAACAATGCTGGAAAAACTAAATATCAACCTGCAGAAGAATGAAACTGGACCCCTCTCTCTCACCATTAACAAAATCAACTCAAAATGGATCAAGGATCTAAACATAAAACCTCAAACTATAAAACTATTGGGGGAAATCTCTCAGAGACCTTGGAGTAGTCAAACACTTCTTAAAAAGGACCCCCAAAGCACAAGCAATAGTCCCAAAAATAGACAAGTGGGACTATACTAGGCTAAAAAACTTTTGCACAGACACAAAACAAATAAAAAACAATTAGAATAGAAGAAAACCTCAGAGTAGGAGAATCTATTTGCAAACTATGGCTTAGATAAGGTATTGATAAGCATAATATACAGGGAACTCAAGTAGCTTACCCACAAAAAAATAATCAATCTAATTAAAAGATAGGAAAATGAGCTGAACAGACAACTCTCCAAGGAAGACATATGAACAGTCAAAAAGCATATGAAAACACGCTCGCTTGACATTTCTTATCATAAGGGAAATGCAAATCAAGACCATAATGAGATATCACTTAACCTCAGTCAGAATGGTGAAGTTTAAAAAAATAAACAATGATAAGTGCAAGCGAGGCTGTGTTGAAAAAGGAGTCGTCTTACAGTTGGTGGGAATGTAAATTAGTACAAGCACTGTGGAGAATGATACGAAGTTCCCTCAGAAACACACAAATAGAACTACCATAGAACCCAGAAATGTCACTCTTAGGTATCTACTCAGAGGGTAGGAAAACCTTCAGTCAGAAAAACAAATGTCCAAAAATAGGTGGATTGAAAACATGTGACACAGGTATTCTATGGAATATTATTCAGCCATAAAAAAACAGTGAGACCCTGATATTTGATACAAAGTGGAAAAATATGGAAGACTTAATACTAAGCGAAGCAAGCCAGGCTATGAAAAACAGGCTTTGTATGTCCCACTCAATATATACTGAATGTCTGTGCTCTGCAGCAGAAACTGAAAGGTTGGGAGGTATAATAACACAGAGGGCAACTGTAGATAGTAAATAGTATGGTGGGGGGGGGGGGTAATAGGGAGTGGGTAATAGACGGAGGGAGGAAAGCAGGGAAAAAGTAAACAATATATTTAATTGACACAAAAAAGAAAAGTTATTTGCTGATGATAATGTATATGGTAATGGTTTTGTCTTGACTGATATGCACTGTATTTGTGCTGGGAAAAACCATGTTGCACACTGTAAAGATGTACAGTGATTAAATATAAAAAATATGCCTTCAAAAAGAAAATAAAACCATCTTTAAGACCACAGAAAAGGTGTGTTGTTTTAGGCCACCAAGTTTGTAGTCATTTTTTTTAAAATGGGGACTACCAGGTGGCGTGGTAGTTAAGGGCCCTGGACTCCCACATGGCCGATCATGGTTTGAGTCCTGAAACTGGTGGCTTGCTTTCTCACTCTCCCCCTCTCTATCTCTTGTTCTGTACCTCTCTGGTCAAATCAAAATAAATAAGGGAATAAAGTTGAATAAAATAATTTATTTAAAAAAAGAAAATTAACACAACTATCAATAATACAGCTGAGCTAAGTATCAGATACGAAACCACATATTACTCAATCACCTTATTCATCCTTTACCCCAAACTTAGGAGTAATTAATATGTACAGTTAGCTTTCTGTTGCTCCTCTCCCCACATATCTGAACCTATTTAATCCTCATGGCCAGGCTCAGATGGGCTGAACAACTCAGACCACAGTGTACCTTGGGCAATATTCCAGTTACTGCACAATAAGCTCTCCCAAACCTTAGTGGTTTGAAAGAACAATGTATCAGTAGTTCTCATGGTTCTGGGTTTAGCTGGGCAGTTCTCTTGTGGTTTCAGTCATATGTTGGCTGAGGCTGGAGTCATCTAAAGGCTCAACTGGATTGGACTAGATGTCCAAGACAACACACCAAATTGCAGTTGATTCTAGTTCTCGGCAAAGAACTCAACTGGAACAAGCAATCAGAGCAGCTGCTTGTGACTTTTCCTAGGTGCAATAGGTTCCTCATAACATGGTAGATGTGTTCAAGATGAAGCATCCCAAGAGCATGCATTTCGAGAGGCTGTAAGTGGAAACTGACAATCCAGTTAAGAGCTCCATCTACAACAGGAACAGTATCAGTTCTGCCATATTCTATGCTAGTTTAAAGGAAGTGGAGAAATGGACTTCACCCTTTTTGAGGGAATGACAGTTACATTGCCAGAAACCATGAGGAAGAGGACATAATGTTGCAGGCATCTTTGTAAGGACAGAGGAAACTCATCTCTATGCTTAACAATAAATCATAATTGAAATAAAAGATCCTAGGGTCAATTCATGGTTCTATCCTTTAACAGCTGTGTGATTTTGGTAATTGAACTCCTTGAGACTCAGTTTCTTTATTTGTTAAATTAGGTAATAGTACCTACTTTACTAGTAGGTTTAGTAATTAAAGAAAAAAGATATTAAAAAGACAACAGAATACCAGCAACCTGGTAATAAGTCTGTAAATGGCAGCTAAAATCATTATTACCATTGGTTCAGTCAGTTCACTGTTTGCTTTATTCCTGATTCTCATAACTTATGTTCTTTAATTTCAGGATATGCACCCTTCTAGTAGTAAGTAAATTCTGCATGAATTTCTGAACCAGTAACTTTCCCTATACCAGAGCCCTCTAGGCATGACTTCTGGCCTTTGTTGTACATGCCTCATTCCCTCAAAGATGATAAACTTTGAACCCCAACCACGGAATTGTAGTCTTATTTTTACTGTTGGATTTTCTGTTTGAGTATCACCTATCTACTTCTGCAAATTTATTCATAGGTCCTGCTATGTGATCCTCCAATATAGTTTGTACTTCATCCATCAGGACACCACAACACATTTAAATGAGACACTCTGAGGCCCACTGCTGAGCCTCAAGTCTGGGCTTGGTCCCAGAATTTACACCTGGCCACTCCTATAAACCTATATGGTTTTGGATTCTGAATTCTTTTGTTTCATTCTGCTGGAGGTAGTGTGACAGATTTGGTTAGGTACTAATATGTCACTTTCAGGATTCTAATTCTTATATGTAGTTGCTCTTGAGTATTTTACATAGTTCTCCTAACATGTATTTTTCTGTATTCATCAGCTCCTTTCTGCTGGCATGCCTCTCACTATGTCCCTCCACCTTTGTCTCCAGTCCCCACCATGCCTCAAAACCATACCTCTTCTACAGAGTTCCAAGAGTCCATTTTCCAAACCTAGACTGATCAGTCAGTTGGGTTGCCCAGAACATCTAATCCCCACCTGCAACCAAAAACATCATATATCTCCTCTCATAGTCACACATGGAAATTTCTGAGCGTTAATTTCTTCTTGATGAGGTGATCATAGAGGAAGAATCCATCCTTATTTAATAGCAGTTTAGTTCCTTGAGGATAGACACAGCCCTCAATTCACAATGACTTTCCTAGGGAAGAATTTTTCACTTTAGAAAAAGACAATTCTCTAGCAAGTGTGGCAGGTTGATTTACTGCAAATTTGATGTGAAGGGGTGACCTACAGAGAAACAGCATTGTGTTCCTGCTGCTGGAGATTCACTGTGAAGGAAGAAAACTGCTTTTTTTGGGAGAGGTTTTTGCTATAGAGCACATGCGCTCGCCAGAAAGACAGAGAGAGACAGAGAGACAGAAAGCAAGAAATCACCCCCCAGGGGTCATGGCCATCTCGCAATCCCTTCTCCTCCATTCTCCTCTTTGGGATCTTGGGCATGCACACATACACACCCGGCGTGAGTTTAAGCCACTGGGTCCAGGACTCGAACCACGGTCGGCTACATGGGATTTCAGCGATATAGCCATTATGCTAACTGCCGGTCCCTGAAAACTGCTGTTTCACCTCACCGGGAAGCCAGCTAGGTTTTTATCTCCCTAAGGTCTGGGGTCCCCAATCTTCTACTGGAGACTAATCAGCTTTTGAGTTTCAAGGCTGTGAAGGAGATATTTTCACATGGGTGAAAACAGAAGTATACCTTAAAACAGACTTTTGTGTTGAAAAGGCTTAGGGGCCCATAGTTCCAATTAAGCTTTATTGTCTAAAAAGGGTCAGAAGAAACCTTTGTGCTCAAAAAAATTTTTTTTAAACTATGTTAGATGTAACTGCAAGATTGGGAAATATGGAAAATATTGGGATTTTTCCAGTACTGAAGGATAGAGATAGAATCTGACCTGAGTGCCTTTCTGGTGCAGCAAGCAATGATGGGGCTACATTAACAAGGGTGGAGCCTAACTCCACAGCCCAAGGATCCTGAAAAATGGGCTGATTCCCAAGCTTTGCAAGAAGAGAATCCAGAGAGGGATGTTCTCATTGGAATAATCTTTCTCTTCTGGGAAAGAAGTTGGGCTGGGATTTCCAAGCCTGGAGGAAACTGGGCATGTAAATTAGGGCAGACTCTCTGCTGCTACAAGTGGTAGCAGTGCCTAATAGCCATGAAAAGAGACTGAAAAACCATTGCCTGTCATGAGAATCAGAAATATGGAAGACTGCCTCTTTAGGGTTATGTGTATGCCTCCATGTTGTGAATCTGTGTAAAATGTTGTTTATTCTGATTCTGTATCGTTTTGACCCTTCTTTGTGTGCCCAGGAACAGAAAAGGTAGAAACACATTTTCAGTATCGCTTTGCCAGATGGCATTATAGAAAGAGACTGGTGAGAGATTTGGAGGATGAAATGAAAGGAAAAGCCATTCTTCTCCAGAAGTTGCAGATGAGTGCGGGGCTGAACACACACACTTTGAAAACTATACATTCTATGCATTAATTGAGGGCTGTGACTATCCTCCAGCCTCCTATGTGAATCTGGCTAGGGTCAATATTGGCAATTCTCTCAGATTCCTGCATTTTTTGTTTCCTTGATGTTAACAGTCCTGCGAATGTTGTAGAAGCCTCTGTTCACCTATATGAAATCTATTCCAGTTAGAAACATCTAGAACAATCTTCATTTTCCTGACTTAATCATGATTGTATAGGATATATGAGGGAATAGTCCCCCAAATGGGTTACATTGGATTAGAAATTGATATTAAAGCCTATTTTAGTCAATTTGAGGAAAATAATTAAAAGTGACATTATTTGTTCCTCATATTCTGCAGAGAAATTCACACTTGTTGCATAACCCAATTGGTATTTAAAGGAAATTTATTAAGGCAACTGTTTGAAAGATATAAGTAATAACCCACCATAGCACATCCTAATATTAAAACTCTTTTAAAATACCTGCTGATAACATAGTAAATAACAATAATTTCAGGGGACCAGCAGTTAGCATAATGGCTATGTTGTTAGACTCCCGCGTAGTGTACCATGGTTTGAGTCCCAGACTCGACGGCCTAAACTCACGCTGGGTGCGTGTGCGTGCATGCCCAAGATCCCAAGAGGAGAATGGAGGAGAAGGGATTGCGGCATGGCCATCCACCCTGGGGGGTGATTTCTCCCTTTCTGTCTCTGTGTCTCTCTCTGTCTGTCTGGCGAGCGCACGCGCCCTATAGCAAAGACCTCTCAAAAAACAGAATATATATATATATATATAAACAATAATTTCAGGTTTTGGAAACCAAAGTGGAAATTCAGAAAACTCTGAGGCCAGTGAATGGCAACAACAAAATAAAATTGTGTATGCCAAAGTCTTGGTTATAACCACCTCGTGATTTAAAAAGAGAACATTAAATGAAAGGAATTGTCAGAGATGTAGTATTTATGGTGACCAGTCTTCTGGTTATTCAGGGGTTTTGGCATGTATCTTTTTTTCCATCTTTTTTTTGTCATAAATACAAACCAGCCTAGTTTGTCAGATACTGACTTCAGAAACAATTGTGCTATTACATTTAAAGTGAGTGTTGCCTGACATAACCCATTTTAATCTTGCTTATTATACCATGCCATCGCAAGAACAAATGAGGACCTCTACAGAAGTGAACCCAAGCAGGTTTTCTCGGCCATGAAAAACAAGTAAAATCAAAGAGTGTCTTTACTTCTTAAAGGAACCAAATATTCTATTTAATACATTTGCATTAAAAATTAAGAACAAAGGGGAAATTTTGTAATTCTTTAATACATAACAAAACATATCCTTGTACCATTAACTTTGTAGTATAGAAATGTTCCATTAAAACATGTACAAGTGAAAAAAACCAGCACAGTCAACTAAAATCCTTCCAATTCTCCTACTAAGAAAGACAAATGTTTTCTGGTCTATTCCAAGCACCTGTGAGCTTTCAATCTGTCGAACATAATCTAGCTGAAGTCAGCATCCTGCACTGTGGCTGCAGTTGCCCAGAGAGATTTTCCCAAGGGAAGAATGTCATACCCACTGGAGGAAGGATCTGTCATGGTAGGCTAGCCAGTGTGAATGCTCTTTGTGAACTACAAATCAAGAAAAAATTGATCTTTCAAATTAGTCTTTTGGCCATTAAAATACAACTTGATCTAAAATGTTACTCAAGTATTTACTGTCTTGTATCCAAGCCCTGAGTATATAACACTATGCTAGAGTAAACCAATATTTCCAGAATGAACACATGAATGAATGATAACATCTTCACACTGATGAATATGTTGAGCTATTTTAGAAATTTATGGGAGGTTTTTATTCATGATAGAGTGTGTACTTCTGCATAAGAGAGAGGAAGAAAGAGAAGGTGAGAGGGAGAAAAGAACTCTTCACAGGGCTCAGCCACCACACCCCCCTTCTTCCAATCCATCCCTAAGCATGACTTATGTACTCAGTGTATTTTTTCAAGCCAACCAGGCTGGGGACTCAAACTGTGGTAAGCATGCCGCTTTCAGCTCCATAGTCCAGTACGCTATCAACTTTGCCATAAAGGCTGGGTCTATGGGAATATTTCAACTTTAGAAATTGAAGATGTTATCCAGTATCACTAGAAAAAGTATATAATAGATAGTCTCTGAAATAATTAGTATTACTAACACATTACGTCAGATGGGACATTTGGAAAACAGATGTCAACTGTCACTGTGCTAAGAAAACCAAGAGGTATGGTTTTCCCAAGGATCCTGGTCATTCTCTCTAAATATTTTCCTAAAATACTGAACAAGAAAGTACGAGAAAGTAGAAACACTTCTAAGATGATCTCATTAATCTTATTAAGATTACTGACCTGCAATATAGCAAGTGTTAGTCAATTAATTGGATCCATCAGGAGCCAGACTTCAAAAAGACGTTTGGAGTGGAGGAATTTATTTGGCAGAGGAGATAATGCCAGTGAAATATGATGGGGAAGAGGAAGCCAGAGTAGGCAGGGAAAGCTTTGAAATAGCACTTCTGATCTTACATATATGAAAAGGAGTGAGAAGGAACAGTATTGGGCAGGGAGAGATCAAGATACAGCTTGACAACGTCTTAATCCATCTAACAGGGAGTGCTGAAGTAGAGATGGCCTATTAAAGGAGCATCATGTTGGGTAGAAAGGGCAGGCTCTCATACTCCCACCATGATCAGTCACTGGCTGTGGATGTGGGGGATTTGCTGGCCTCAGATCAAAGGCTGAAGTAGATAGGAAGAACCTCATTCTTTGTAGGTGAATGGTGAGTTTTCTCTTGATGGAGAGTCTGAGTGGTGTACTTCCAGTGGCTACCTCGTAGCATATCAAACAGTCTTCTTTGATAAATGCAGACACTGAAATTCACAGGGATCTTTAAGACACACATCAGGTATAGAACTTCGGCCACTTGACTTCAGAGCTACCGTACCACCACACTGATACTTTGAAAATTTGGGATCATAAGACTTTCTTAGACCTCAAAAATAGTAAAACAACACAGAGAGTCAAAAACAGTGCATAGAGTTCCTGTTTGGTCTAACTTGAAGCCTCAATTCTATCTCGAAATAAGTAGGGGGAAGGAGAACTAATTTGAGAAAGTAAAGGCCTTTGAAAGATAATGTCGAGACCTTAAATCCACTAAGATGTCATTTATCTCTTCTTACTTTCTCAGTTTAAA
>NW_006160117.1:5934033-5936667 GCF_000334495.1 Tupaia belangeri chinensis | reverse complement strand
AATTATTGTTGGATTGTTGGAAAGTAGAATTATAAACTGTTTCAATATAAAAGTTATTTCGGATACAAAATGGTTTGCATCCTAAAAGAGAGGATAACAACCCATTAATAAGCTTATGTGTGTTATAAACCAGTGAATTCTCTCTATGGTCTGTTTTCTGGTGGGTCCCCCAAATACTCAAACTTCCACCAGTTTTTGTTACTTCAAAGTTGCTATAGCGTTTGTAGAGGATGTTTTCAAAAGACTGGTTCGGCCTAGGTGATGGGAGTGGTTCATATTCTGAGAGGTGACTGTGTAATTGTCTAGTTCAACCTCCCAAGCTCATAGCTGGTTTACCTGAGTGGATAACCAAGGAATAGCAATAAATAATATAGGCTAAGCAGTGATGTGTAAGAAAGATGCACACTCATATGTGTATGTGTATGTATATGTGTATGTGTGAATGAATAGAAAGGCTCTCATGGAGCTTGTAAACAGGCTTCATCATGAGTATACTTCAATTTACACTGATATAGTGAGTTTCCTGAATCCTATATTAGGAAGAACTCTGACACCAAATTTAACTTTGGTAGGAAAAAATGCTGTGCTTGATTAACTATGTTTGTGTAGGAACAGGAGGCAGGATGACAGCTTACATAGCACATATGAGCATTTCTTCTGAATTGGAATTTTTCAGAATGCTTCCATTAGTTTTGGCTCGGTACATAGGGCTCACTCTACTTCCAATTTAATTAGCAAAGCCTGCTTTTCTCTTTTTCTTTTTTTGGGCGTGGAGGTTTTTGGTATAGGGCGTGTGCACTCACCAGAAAAAGAGAGAGAGAGAGACAGAAAGACAGAAAGTGAGAAATCACCCCCAGGGGGAATGGCCACGCTGCAATCCCTTCTCCTCCATTCTCCTCTTGGGATCTTGGGCACACACGCACACGCACCCGGCGTGAGTTTAAGCCACCAGGTTCAGGACTCCAACCGCAGTCCAATACATGGGAGTCCAGTGACATAGCCATTAAGCCTACTGCTGGTTTCCACTTTTATCTATTCTAAGTTATGGTTCCTACAAAGGATTTCACTTGGAAATTTTAAAAAAGAATTTCCAGGAGAGACCACCAGATGGCGCCATGGTTACATTGTGTAGTCTACTGCAGTTTGAGTCCTGGATCCAGTGGCTTAGACTCATGCCAGGCACGTGTGCATGTGTGCCCAAGATTCCACGAAGAGAATGGAGAAGTGATTGCAATGTGGCCATTACTCCTGGGGGCGGGGTGATGTCTTGTTTTCTGTCTCTCTGTCTCTCCAGTGAGTGCACACACCCTACAGCAAAAATCTCTCTCTAATAATAAAAAAAAAAGGAATTTCCTTTTTCTTTTTTTTAGAGAGAGATTTTTGCTACAGGGCACATGCACTCACCAGAGAGACAGATAGAAAGTGAGAAATCATCCCCTGTAGGCATGGCCACGCCACAATCCCTTCTTCATTCTCCTCCAGAGATCTTGGACATACACATACATGTGTGCCTGGTATGATTTTGAAGCCACCAGGTCTGGGGCTTGAATTGTGGTCAGCCATGCAGAAGTCCAGTGATGTAACTGCTATACCATCTGCTGGTCCCTCCACTGTTTTACAATGAAAATAGTAATAATAATAATAATAATAAATTAGAAGCCAGCCCCATGGCACAGTGGTTAAGTGCTATGCAGAAGAAGTTGGAGCCTCATGGCTAACCGAGGTTTGAATCCCAGCAACATGCAGGGGCACATGTGCATCCTAACCGGATGGAGAATTGGAGGAAAAAAGATTGTGGCATGGCAAGTCTTCTTGTAGGATATGCTTGTTCTCTCTCTTGTGCACACACACATGCTCTATCATGGATGAAAGGGAAAAATGTTGAAAATAGCTGAACTAGAAGATCCTATATCTCTTCCAGCTCTGCCATATCAACACACACGGCATTCTATCTGCAAAACTGGAAAGAAATGCCCCTGTTTTTTTCACTTGACTCATTCAGTATGAGAAACTGATTTTATAAGTTGAGGGAGTCATAGGCAGATTATCACAAGTAAAGAGCTCCTGGTTCTCTTTCTGAGTAGGGTCAGGTCTGGCAGGAGAAAGAAAAGAATGGAAGGTACATTTGAGTGTGAAAGCATGACAAATGCGGCAGCCGCTGCAGGAGCTGTGTGGGATAATTGAGCAGCACCAGTCAGCTGAACTACAACCTGGTTTTCCCTTTATTTTTCAGATGCAGATATTGGAATATAGAATTTGAGGAGCCTAAACAGGTAAACTTTTAAACAAACATGATTAAACACGAAGGTCCGATATACAATTTTAAAGAAAAGCTGAAGTGACTGTCTATTGATTTATAAACAGCAAATTTCTCTGCACAGTGTCTTGCATTCAGTAGACAATAAATATTTTTGAATGAATGAGAGAATAAAGGATAACCACATTAATTGTCATCTAGTACAAGTCAGTAGAAATCGCACTCATGCTTTAAGAACTATTTCCCGGGGCGGACAAGTGGCATGATTGGTTAAAGGCGCTGGATTCCCACATGGCTGACTATGGTTTAAGTCCTGGACCTGGCGGCTTGCCTTCTCACTTTCCCTTCCTCTTTCTCCGGTCAAATTAAAAATCATA
>NW_006160117.1:5924451-5933903 GCF_000334495.1 Tupaia belangeri chinensis | reverse complement strand
AGAGGAGAATGGAGGAGAAGGGATTGCGGCATGGCCATCCCCCCTGGGGGGGTGATTTCTTGCTTTCTGTCTCTCTGTCTCTCTCTGTCTGGCGAGCACATGCGCCCTATAGCAAAAACCTCTCCCCCCCAAAAAATAATAATAACAAATGGGATTAAATAAATAAATAAATCTTTTTAAAAAAGAACCATTTCCCCTATAATTATCCTTTAATTTGGGAGCTGTACACACATTATTAGAAAGATAAAAAGTGATTAAATTAGAATTAAAATAAACATAGCTTTATGCTACAAGTGGTGGCAAGTCTTTATCCCGTCTTCCTGTGGATCCTGAGTTGGAACATGTGATATACTCTGGCCAATGAGATGTTACAGAGGCTTGCTAAAGCATTTGTGTGTTTCTGTTCTTTGTCTTGTTCTTTACCACAGCCCAGGCTTATGAGCTGGAAGATAGAAGACACTGGTATAGACCCAGATCTCTCTAGTCACTCTGGCCAAGGCCATCCTAGATCAACCACCAGTCAGCCAAATCCTAAGCATGTGAGTAAAGCCCAGACAAGATCCATGAAGCTGTTGAGCTACCGTACCAGACGTATGTTCAGAAAAACAATTTTTTTGAAAGGTTTTTGCTATAGGGTGCATGAGCTCACCAGAAAGAGACAGAGAGACAGAAAGCGAGAAATCACTCAGCGGGGGGATGATCATGCCACAATCCCTTCTCCTCCATTCTCCTCTTGGGATCTTGGGCACACATGCACACACACCCAGCATGAGTTTAAGCCACTGGATCCGGGAATTGAACCAATACATGGGAGTCCAGCGACATAGCCATTATGCCAACTGCTGGTCCCAGAAAACGTTGATATTTTTTGAAAGCTAGTAAGAATTTGTGGCTGTTTGTTACACATTACTAGTGTGGCAATAGGTAGTAATGCTTTCTAGTTTCAAGATTACTACTTGTGATATCTCAGACCAACTTTTTTTTTTTGAGAGGTTTTTGCTATAGGGCACCTGTACTCACTGGAGAGACAGAGAGACAAAAAGCAAGAAGTCAAACCCCCAGGTGGAGAGGCCATGATGCAATCCCTTCTCCTCTCTTCTCCTCTTGGGATTTTGGATACACACAGCACATGCACTAGGCATGAGTTTTAAAGGCCTGTGCCCAAGATTCGAACCACAGTCTGTTACATCAGAGTCCAACAATGTAACCATTATGCCATCTGATCCATCAGACCAGCCTTTTATCTTTGTGAACCTCAGTATATTCAGTTGTAAGGTAGAAATAACAATACCTTCTCTTCTTGACTGAAGTTAAATTGTATTGATCAAATTGGAGAAAATGATAATACATATGTAGAAGTTCTTTGCCAAAAGTTAAAGTGTACTTCAAAGCCAGTTTATTATCATTCATTTTATTAAATAGCAGTGACTGTGGGGTCTATCTCCTTTTTATACAATGATAATCAGGAGCTTCCCTTAATATCTTGTGCACATTCAGAATATCTCCCTATCTGACAGGTGGCAAATTATGTGTGTAAATGTACTCTTTCAGCAGAAGCATACCACAGCTGTGGAGCATTCCCATCTTCTGAGAGTCAATGATGTTTCACCATATGTTGAAATTGTTGCCAGTGTCAGACTTTAAATAATGATCGGCTCATCCAGCATTGGTACTGTTGCAGTAATTCCATCTGGATCCATTTTGACCAGTAGTTTCCAAACTTTGTTTCATAAAAGTCCTCTTTTATTATTTTTTTATGTCAAAGAGTGAACAATGCCAATCAGAACTTCTGGTCTTCATGAGAATATTCCACTCTTGAATTAATAAGATTTTAGCACTTAACAGACTATTAGTGTTTCCATTAGTCATTCACTCTCTTAGAAAGAGGTAGCATTTAGTTTTTTGTTTGTTTGTTTGTTTTTGATTTTGGCCATAGAATGTGTGCAGTCTCTGGAGAGAGACAGAGAGAGGGAAAATGACAAATCACTCCCCAGAGGGGATGGCCACACCACAATCCCTTCTCCTCCATTCTCCTCTTGGTATTTTGGGCACACATGCCTGGCATGATTTTCAGGTCGCTGGGTTTGGAACTCAAACCACAGTCAGTCATATGGTAGTCTAGAAACTTACCCACCGTGCCACCTACTGGTTCCTGTAATTAGATTTTAAAATAGTGAAATATTTTGAAGTATTAAAAAAGAACTTAAGGGTTTCCATTACTATCTCCACATAACTCCTTGGAGATTGAGTGTGGATCTAAAGTTGTGATGCAATTTTTCACTTTCTTTTGGGATTACACAGGAATGTACTTACATATAAGAAAGATAAAATAGAAACACTGAAACAGAGCATGTTTGTTAAGAAATTAAATTTTGTTATGTAGCGGGTTATTTCACACATTGATTTAGATATGCTTATTAAGATTAAAGCATACATGACATTTCTATTCATCCCAATAATTTCAAGATAATTGTAAATATGTCATGTATTTTTTCATTTATATCTTGATTCAATAAAAAATACCTATAAAGAATTTTTTAAGACTTATTTTCTTTAACTTTTTATTTATGTATTTTAATTTTTTGACCAAAGAGGGACAGAGCAAGAGAGAGAGAGAAGGAAAGTGAGACAGGAAGCCTCCAGGTCTAGGACTTGAACCATGTTCGGCTAGGTGGGAGTCTAGTGTCCTTAACCACCATACCACCTGCCAGCCCTGGCCTATAAAGAATTTTAGAGAACCTTTGATATGCACATAAAAAACTAAGGTGCTATGTTTTATTCCATGGGAAAGTTTACACACTTAGCAACAGAACCAATGAAAATTATAATTAAGGCCCTCCATTTCTTCCCCACTATTGAATATTTTCTGAGGCACTAGAGGTGGATCTTGAGTCTCTTTCAAAAGTCTTTGCTATCTGTTAGCTGATATGGTGACACTTTAGAAATTTATTTACTAAATAATAATGTCTAATTCCTGAAAAAAATGAAACTAAACAACAATGAAATTTCCATGCACAATAGATCACTTTAGATTCTTAGCCATCATTTTCCTTCAGAGTGTACCAAAAATATGATTTATATAATTCTAAATAATCATAGTTTTCCAGATTTTTTTATTCTAATAAGTTATTTTATTCTCTCTGCATTCCATTAAGTCACCCACTATCCCCAACCTCTCTAGCACTTCACACACAGACAACAGCTTCTGTCCTCAGTTTGCTTGTTCTGCTATGCCTTTATTTATTTATTTATTTGGATAATCTATCCACTCCTATGCCTCCATATCCTCCCTCCGCTAAGAAAATTCCTCACAGATCTTCTCCTCTGGGTAAGTACTATCTCCCTATCTCCCAACTCTGGGTTGGATTATATCTGTAAACTTTGAATATTTATTTTCTCCTGCTCCATACATTGAATCTGTTGAGAAATTCTTAGGCCACACTCTAGACCACATAGTCACTATCTCAAACTTCATTCAGAATAAAAAAAAAAAAATTGCTTAGTTTTTATGTCTTTGATAGAGCTCTCCTTCCTACACATCTCAAATATTTATTTCATATTACTCGTATGAAAGCACTGTGATGTCACTTAAGAAACTTACAAGTAGAAGAGCTAATGTCATACATTTTCCTGGCCCAAACTCTTTTCTCTCTTATTTATCTCCAATTCAAAACTGCAACTCATTGTTTCAGCTATTCTACGTAAAGAATAGCAAACTACGACTCTCAGGTCAAATCCAACCTGATAAGTCAACCATTTTTGTATGACCTACAGGCTGCTTTTTACATTACTAAATGACTGAAAATATATTAAAGGAAGAATAATATTTCATGGCATATAAAAATTACAGGAAATTCATAGTTCATTAAAGTTCTATGTGAATACGGTCACACTCATTTGTCTATGGCTGCATTGCGCATCAGTGACAGAGATGAGTAGCTGTAATAGAGATTATACAGTCACCCAAATCCAAAATATTTACTATCTGGCCCTTCACAGAAAAGTCTGTTGACTCCTTGTCTGTCATTTCTCTGAAAATGTACCTCTGTGATCATGTCTGTGCTATTTATCTTTTCTAAGAAAAAGTATCCAAAACATATAGATTAGACAAAAGAATGACTACATGTCTTTCTGATGTCATAGTAAAGCATTGCCTTGCAGGCCCAGTCAAAGATTATTTAATTCCCTGGAGAAATGTACCTTCGTTTGATTTCTTGTTTACTACTGATCAGATTCCAGGCTATAAAGTTGAATACTAACTTGTAAATTCTATTTAGGAGAAAATACTAGCCCCCACAAAAAATACAGTTTTATTGTCATGTAGGATATTATTTTTTTTAGCAATTAGCAAATATAATTCAGCATTCATTTAACTTACTGACTATATAAATCTCTGTTTTTAAAATGCTCCTATGAACCATTTTTATAATCCTACTGTTCTTCTCACTAATGAGATAAATATTTGACATACAGACAAGCATATGTCCTAGCATATTTGTATCAACTTTATACTTTTTTTTTGAGAGGTTTTTGCTATAGGGTACATGCACTCGCCAGACAGACAGAGAGAGACATAGAGACAGAAAGCGAGAAATCACCCCCCAGGGGGGATGGTCACGCCGCAATCCCTTCTCCTCCATTCTCCTCTCAGGATCTTGGGCACACACGCACACGCGCCTGGCGTGAGTTTTAAGCCACCGGGTCCGGGATGCGAACCGCGGTCAACTACATGAGAGTCCAGCGACATAGCCATTACGCTAACTGCTGGTTCCCAAACTTTATAGATCTTGGGCACGCACACACACGTGCCCAGCCTGAGTTTAAGCCACCCGGTCCAGGATTCAAACTGCAGTCGACTACATGGGAGTCCAGCGACATAGCCATTATGCTAACTTCTGGTCCCTATTTATTTATTTTTAATTTGCTATAGGGTACATGTGCTCACCAGAGATAGAGAGAGAAAGTAAGAAAATAAGCTGCTGGGTCCAGGACTTGAACCACAGTTGACCATGTAGAAGTCCTTAATCACCACATCACTGGCCTCGGCCATTATCTTTTTAACATTTTGCACATTATCCTTGGAGACACACTCTGTAATTCTCTGTGCACATCTTTTTTTTTTTTTTTTTGAGAGGTTTTTCACTATAGGGCGCGTGCGCTCGCCAGACAAAGAGAGACATAGAGACAGAAAGCGAGAAATCATCCCCCAGGGGGGATGGTCACGCCGCAATCCTTTCTCCTCCATTCTCCTCTTGGGATCTTGGGAACACACGCATACACCCGGCGTGAGTTTTAAGCCACCCGGTCCGGGACGCGAACCGTGGTCGACTACATGGGAGTCCAGCGACATAGCCATTACGTTAACTGCTGGTTCCCATCTCTGTGCACATCTTAAATCTTGACTTTCATATCTTCCTTCAAATGGCACCTAATATTGACTTTGTTGATCACAGGTTTAAACTGATCACTTTCACATTAGTTATTCTATCAGTGGTCATTTATTTCTCCCATAGGTTTTAAGATCCTTAAATCATTGAATATAAGTTTTTATAAGATTAAATTCTCAAAATGCCTTGGTCATTATACGAACTCAACAAAGTCTGTTGAATGAATTGGCTCAAAGTGCATTTGAAAGAGATAGTGTTGTAAACAATAACAAAACCCAAACAACAATGACAACAAACAAAAATGCTGCTGAAATGTCATTTTCTATATTAGAATGGAAAGAATTGAGAAAACAATGCAAGCAACAATACACTGCTTTTAAGTGTTTTTTTTTTTGGCATAAACTAAGGAGAAAATGAGATAAAAAAGTGTCCCTAGGTTGCAGTGAAGCAAGACAATGATAAATTGCCTGCATTTAGGGTATGCGGAGCTCTCCTCTTAAATGTTAGCAAGAATCTTGTACATGATAAGGCAGGTCTCATCCATGTAAATATAATTACCTGCTTCTTGTATACTGAACATTGATGGAGTAGATTCTTCATTTACATTCAGCATTGAGGAGTAAATTTACTCTGTCCTCATTTGTCCTTTATTTAGAGATTAATCACTGCATTTTACAGAGATTAACCTCCAAATAAGGAAGAATTGAGGCCCCATCAAATCCATGACTTAAATATACTTTCTATTAGTAGTTTGGGTTTAGATCTAAGATATTTTAATATTTAATTTGAGTACTTGATATAGTCTAGATGGTATAGCTGAGTGTTTTTGCATTTTTAAAAAAAATTTAACTGCACACATAATTTTAGAAAAATGTTAAGGCATTGCCAAATATGAAGAGTAGAAAAATTACCCCTAATCTTAACTTTAAAATTGTTCTCAGTTTGTTCATCAATCAATCTTTGAAGTATACATTATCATCTTTATTTTCTCCATGTTGAAATTGAGAGTCTTAGAAGTTCTGGGTTTCATTCAACTTCTGATTCAATGAATTAAAGATTATGATACAAGGATCATGACACTTCAGAAATCATTTGAGCAAAATCCCAGCAAATAAGACATGTTATTTTAGCAACATTTGCTAACAAAACCTCCATTCTCATTATTCTGCTTTCAACCACTTTGTGGTACATAGTTTTCCAAAATATCCCTCAGTGATCCTCAACTCCTGGCGTATACTCCCTTGGTTAATCCCCTCCTCTTGGGTGTGGGAAGACATAATGACCTACTACTAACAGTGATAGAATGTCACTTCCATGGTTAGTCTTCAGTGGGCTATGATGTCATCATTTCTGGTAATCTCTCTCTTGCCATCCCCATTATCTTGCTTTGATAAAATGAGCTGCCATGTTGGAAAAGTCCACAGGGCAAAAAACTGAGGGAAACCTCTGTTCAACAGTCAAGGAGGAACTTAGGCTCTCAACATAATTTCACAAGGAACTGAAACTGGCCAGGAAACATACTAGTGAGCATGGAAGCAGATCGTCTCCCAGTTACGACTTTAGATGAGACCATAGCCCCAGCCAATACCTTGACATAATTCTATGGTAGACTCTGAAACAGAAGACTCAACTAGGCTCTGCCCAGATTGCACAAAGACTGTGAGATAATAATGAGTGTTTTAAGTCTCCAAGTCTTTGGAGTAATTTGTTATGGAGCAATAGAGAGCTAATATACACTCCTTGTGCACAAACTTCATGATACTCTTATTCCTCTTCTCAGTATAGTTGGCATTCACATTAATTTCCTTCTTCTAGTGAGATATTTCATAAAACAACTTGATAATTCATTTAAAGAAATATACTAATAACTGATTTAAAAAACCCACCTTGGTACCAGCAGTTGGCATAATGGCTATGTCTCTGAACTTCTGTGATACTATGACATTAGAGCAACTAAACCTTTATCCCCTGCTCTAATGTCATAGTATCACAGGAGTCTCTCTCATTCCCCATGACTAGGGGAATCTGAACTTGTTTCATGAAAATCTTAAAGACTAAGAACTGAATTTAGGCTGAAGGTAACAGGATGATTTATTTATCAGAATTGCAGTGAGCATTTACCAGAGGAAATGTATTCCTTGGAAGTCTCTCGCAGTGTTTTGAAGGTTCCTATTGATTGGCTAACCAATCATAGTCTTCTAGGTACCTCTGATTCATGCTATTCATGTAGCTATCGCCTTCAAGAAATGTATTTGTATTACATACTATTGGAATATTTTGTAACTGGTGTCAAAGAATGCTGTAACCTACAGAAAGATTTGAAATTACTTCAAATCTATTTTGTATCTTTTTATATAATAACAAAGAGTTTGTAATGTTGACTTTATATCAAATTTAACATACATCAAAAAAGTAGAAATAAATAGATTTAAGAATTTTAAAGGCAAGTGTCAATTACTTATCTAAAAGGGGCACTTATAATGACTCAAAACTATATTTTAAGGAGTCTATATTCTAACATATTCTGAAAATATGAACATATAGAGTAAGCCTGTTAAGCTGATGAATGTGGCAATACACATAATTCTACCAACAGTGCAAATTCATAAGCATAATGAGTTAATTTGATTCTAAGAAATGACAGATTTATACAAGGCACATTATACAGCTGACCACAAAAATATTATCACCTTTAGAAACCATATGACATCATAAAAATACCTGTATTGATCGCTACAAGAGATTGTTACCAAATATTAATGCTGTTTTCCATGGAGTGAAGTTGTCAATGAATAGGAGCTTCAGTAGTCAGTGACATTTCCCATGCCCTTCTAAAACTCAGTGTTGCTTTGCGACCAGTTGTAATATAAGCTGTGATATGCAGTTTTCCCCTTTTAGGCCTGAGGTATTTACTTCCCCAGTTTCTGCAAGGGCTACCAGATGATCGCTCTCAGCTGTGTCACTTTCATGGAAACCGCCTTGAGCTGAAACAAGCTACCTTGCCCAGTTTCACAGCTCCTCTCCACAGACACTCTGCATCCAATAAGAATAGACAAAGGGGTCTAAATGGCTCAATTGGTGCAACACGGGACAACTCTAAGGGACCACCTTACCTTTGCAGCTCTCCATGGATTTGGCTGAGGAATGGCATCACAATCCAACTTCTTCCTTTCTCTGCTGACTCTTACTTTTCCCTCTTCCTTTCTACATGTATTTACTCCAAAAACATGTCCTAATAAAATTCCTTCACATTAATTTCTATTTCAGAATCTGTATCCTGCAAATCCCAAACTACCACGCTATGAGCAAAAAGGATGAATGCTACCTCTAAGTCTGTGCCTTTAAGAAGCAGGAAGGTCTTGGGAACCAGCAGTTAGCGTAATGGCTATGTCGCTGGACTCCCACGTAGTCGACCGCGGTTCGTGTCCCGGACCCGGTGTCATAAAACTCACGCCGGGCACGTGTGCGTGTGTGCCCAAGATCCCGAGAGGAGAATGGAGGAGAAGGGATTGCGGTGTGACCATCCCCCCTGGGGGGTGATTTCTGTCTCTATGTCTCTCTCTGTCTGTCTGGCGAGCACACGCGCCCTACAGTGAAAATCTCTCAAAAAAAAAAAAAAAAAAAAAAAGAATAAGGAAGGTCTTTTACAAGCTCTTTTTCTCCATTCATCAGCTGGATGCAGAGAGAACTCTGAAGTTTTAGTAGGTGGTAGAACCTTAAGATGGAAGAAATCCTTTGCCCTGTGGAAGTCTGTGGGATGATCAGAAACATTAGCATTAGATTAAGAGAGAGAAATATACTTTGGGTTAAACCACTGAAATTTGGGGATTTATTTGTTCCTTATCTACCATAACCCACATTACTCTAAACATACGTAAATTGGTCTCTTGAAGTGTGATGCCACTGCCATTCTAAATATGTGGTATTGGTTTAGCAGGCAGTTGGAGGGTAGTGTGGAAACAGATAGCAGAGCCTGCAAAGATGAAGCCTCACATAATACAATGGCAAAACATTTGGTGAAAGTGTTGCCTGTGATATCTCACAACAAAAATTAGGTTCCTGCTG
>NW_006160117.1:5917493-5924408 GCF_000334495.1 Tupaia belangeri chinensis | reverse complement strand
CTGCTGAGCCAGTGGCCTTAAGGGAAGGAGTAGAAAAACATAACGTTAGTGTGTGTTGGCTATAACTTGCTGTGTTTAACAAGTATTACACACACACAAAATTGAGTTCATAAATAAACTGGCTTGAAAACAGAAATAAAAGAAAATCGAAAAACTCTAGAAATTTGAGTCCCTACAGGGTCGGTAAACAAATTGCTTACGGAGCTAAAAAGCAAAAAAATTAAAAAAAAAAAAACTCCAAATTTGAGCAACAAATGCTCATTTGGGTTTCTCATTAAAATGGAAGGATTCAACCCTGTGGCAAAAATCAGATTATGACTATTTCTTCCCACCCAAGCTTTTTTCTCTTTTTTTAGATGCTCTCTAAATAGTCATGATTAAATTGAGAAAATGGTGAAGGAAAAAGGAAACAAAGAGATAAATCTGGAGTAAGAATAATATCTGGAAAAAATTCCAAATAAAGTTACAAGCAAATCAGACTGACTAAAGGCTAATCAAACAAAAGTCAAGAAGTGGTTGAATGAAAAAAAGACCATCCACCTATCCACCTAAGTAGAGGCCAAAGCCTTTGACTAATCTGAAGTTACAACATACCAAAGACTTCTAAATTTACATGAGCATGTAAACGGCTGAAGAGAATGTGTTCAACTCCCAAGGAGAGCATATGTTACAGCAGTCCATCAGGGAAAATATACAAGAATGGTCCTCCCTGTGGGTGGAGTCGTTGAACACAAATAGAAATGAATAATGGAGCTCTGTGCAGAAAAATAATCAGTCAAATCAAAGACTTCGTTATTGTAGGATGGATAGCTGGAATCTTTACAAGGCGTGCTTGCCTAGATTTCAGAATTTCTATAAATCAGTAACCTCTCCCATTCTTTTCTTACCAATATAATATTTTAGAATTCTAGTTTTCTTGTCCTTGCTCCATGATTGTATCCTGGAAGTGAGGATGGGGCATAAAATTTGTACTTGATTCCATAGTTACCTGGTTATGAGAAGACACACCCACATCTAATGAGGAGGATGATTCATTGGCCCTTGATCTAAGACTGAGCTAAGTTGCTATTCAGAGGGACTGTCCTGCCTGACCACATCTCTCAGGTGGTACCAGATGCCTAGTTTTGACTCAATGGAGTACAAGTGAAAGTGATATATCACTTCCATTTGGGCCCTTTAGCAATCAAGTTGGGTGGGCCCCTGCTCATAGCCTCCACACTCATAGCCTGCCTGAGGCCTAAGGGATGATAAAGCTACAAATGAAAAAATCCCAATGCCTAGAATTCCTTGTTGGCCAATTACAACACCTGCAGCAATAAAACTTTCGTAAGTTAGATGACTGAATGTTCTCTAAATTGTTGCAGCAGCTAGCATTACGTAACCTACCTAGATGCCTTCTATGTGTCATCTCTATCTATTTATCTAATTTAATAGCCACAAAACACCAAATGGTAGGTATTATTATCTCTGTTTTACAGGTGAAAAGAAACAACTAAGGCTCAAGTAGATTAAAACTAATTTGGCAAAGGTCCCTAACGAGTTCAGAAGCTAGGATTGAAAACAAGGTTTCCCTAACTTCAAAGCCTGTATCGTTCTCTTCATATCATGCTAGTTTTTATTAAAAATGTAGGAAAAAATGAGAAGAAATAGAAGGGGGGAGGGAAAAGTATCATTATGAGGAGACAGAAGGGAATTAGAAGGTTGGTGGTTCTGTGTGGAAAGATGCCAACTGAAAATGTGTACCTCCAGTAATCAGTGTTCTAGATCCCCTTGTTAAGGCTCTCAGTGCAATGTTGAATTAGCTATAGATTACTAAACAGACGTTAAAATAATGAGAATGGTTCCAAGTGGATGAGAATCGACAATATCTTTCCACTCAAAAGAAATTACCGTACCCATTTGCCCTTTCGCCTGTAGTTTCATGTGCTCACAACTGTCAGCAGCACTTGTTACATCACTTAATTAGTATCTGAATAATTATTTGCATTTATTCATATTTTTAAAGAAATCTCAACATTTTAGTAAATGTCACACTTTCTTGAATTGGGTGGTTTCCTGTGAATAAATTACTATGGGTGGCTAATTCCTATAAGCCTCTACCTTCTCTACTTTCATTGTTTATATTCATAATCCATATTTACTTTAAAAATCATCCACAGAATGAAATGACTGAGCCCAATTTCAAACAAAACTTTGATCTGTATGAACACAGATTTGGACCACTTTCCTTAATGGTGTCTCAATTTAACTGCAATTGTATTCCATTTGGAATCTCTCTGGGGCACACATGGCATTTTGCTAAGACTTCTGGCAGCATAGCCGCTTAGAGTTCAGTTGATAATACATACTTCTTGATGGAGGAGTTCAGAGAGACTCTATTTAATTGTACTTCCCACTGCTTTCTGCAGTGTACAAAAAAGCCAAGTAGAGAAGGTTCATCTTTTCTTCTCTGAGGTGCTGATTTGCATATTTAAACATTCTGAGGATGCTCTCCCAGTTGCAGCTCAGTGGCTAATGTTTAAGCACATATTTGCATTTGAAAAAAAGTTGTGAAAAGGAGAAAAATATACTTTTGATCAAAGAAATGCTAATGAGAATTTAACATAGCTTCAACTTTTCCATTCTTGTTCAAAGGTTTGGTATGACCTCTTGGCTAGAAAACTGTATTTATGGCTTGTACCCACATCTGAGGACATAAGGTAGGAATTAATGAACTCTACAAGCTTCAGAATCTTTAAGGAGTGATCCCTAGGGTCCTTGCAGGTAGAGATTTAGCATTAATTCATTCTCAGTAAAACCGAACCTCCATATAAAGTCTCCCCAAAATAGCGGCTCCCTTTTCTGTAAGCAGAGCAAGTTTTGACTAAAATAATAAAGAACCCTCATAAGAAAGGAGAGAGGAAGGGAGGATTTTCAGTCTATGTGTTTTGCTTTTTAAGTTTTGGTGGTATTAATGAGCATTTGAGGTTAGACTGTTTTGTTTAGATGCTGAAAATAGCTGTGGGTGTCCTGACTCTCAAAGGCCAACCATGCAATTGTTCCATGAAGTGGAACCACTGGGATCTAAACAGAGGCTTCAGCCCCACACATTTCTCACTGATTCTATGGTAGTCTTGAAAGATGGCCCCTCCCACAATGAATCTAGACTTGCCCTCTGACTTGACTCACTTTTACAAATAGGATAGTGGTGAAAGTCATGCAGAACCTTAAGAAGTCCTCACTGCCTTCACTGTTGCACTTTCGGGAAACTTGAGCTGTCATGCAAAAAGTCAAGTAGCCTGCTACAAAGAGCACGTGGAGAGAACTTGTGTGTGTGTGTTGGAGGGGAGGCAAATAGATAGCAGAGGCTTAAAACTACATGATGAGGGAGAGAGGTGCAGCTATCCAAACATCCCAGTTTAGTCTCTGCATGACTCCATTCCCATCTCCAGTATGACCAGAACTACAGGAGAGACCCCAGGTGAGACCAGTAGAATTGCCTAGTTGACTCCTGGTGATCCTTGTCAATTTGCATGAGAGATAATAAGATGACTATTGTTTTAAGCCATTCACTTATGGGTGGTTTGCTAAAGAGCAATAGAAACCTAAAGCAATACATTGCTCCAGACCTCTTTGCACATGCCTTTCTTTCCCAACTCTTTCCTTACCTATCTTGGAGAGATAAGACTACTGCATCAGTTCAAACACAGGCATTACACACCCAGCTTTGGTCCTCTGCTGCCCTTCCCCCCCCCCAAAAAAAAAATAGAACATGATTAGCCCATTTCTCTGATACAGTATATAAAGGCCATAATCTGAGTGTATGTTTGATTTGCTTTGGTTTTCATTATAGATTATTTCATGAACTACTTGGAGGTGTGAGGATAAATACTCTTCTTTGCAACCTATTAAAGGCCTTTCTGGATGTCATTGATAATCTGCAGCTCAAACATGTTTTTTGGGGGAAAAAATATGAGGGCCAGTGGTACAGTGGCTACAGTGCTGAAGCCCACATGGCCAACTGTGCAGTTCAAGTTTGGGACATGGTGGCTTGAAAAACAGGCCATGCACTTGTGTGTGTGCCCAAACCCCAAGAGGTGAATGGAGAAGAAAGGATTGCAGCATGGCCATCCCCCTGGGAGGTGATTTCTCACTCTTTCTCCTTCTCTCTGTGTCTCTCTCTGATAACCACACACACCCTACAGAAAAAGAAACAAAAAGGCATCAAAAGATATATGTATTTTCATTAAAAATTAAGAGAATTAAATTTCAAAACTCTGATCCCCAACCTAGCTAGCTTTTATGTGCTATGTAATATCTATGAAGAACTTTTAATGTGAATTCACAAGAACCCACTAACAATGGCTTCATTTTCTTCCTCAAATACACCAACCTCATCCCTGCCTCAAGATCTTTGTACTTGCCAGTCCCTTGGGCTGAATGGCTGTTACTAGATATTTCTTAGCTCTACCGTTCTCTTGATTCTAGATTCGGCCATAATTTCACCTCATCCAAAAAGCCCTCCAAAGTCAGCCTATGTAAATGAACCTCTCCAGGTAGTCACATCCTATCACATCCCCCCGGTTTTATTGCCATTGCATGAATCAGTGTCTGAAATGTTCTTATTGAATGAGGGACTTGCCTTTTGTGTCAACCTTTACCAGAAAGTAAGACTCATGTGTGAGGAACACTGTCTAATTCCCTAGTATGTCTTCAGCACCTTGAACAATGCCTTGCATTGATGAATGAATAAAGAAACTGAGGAAGGAACGCTTATAATTGATTTTCATGGGAGATATTACCATATACTTTTTATTTTTCAAATATGAAATTCAGGGATAAAGAAGGTTACATAACATGTTCAAGTTATCTGAGTTTAAACTAAACAACTTGTCTCTATCTTATTTTGGTGTCCCCACTAAGGCCTCCATGTGGTTAGACTAGCAGGTGAAGTCTGGTGAGAGTACTTTCAAAAGGAGGTTTACAAAAGAATAAAACAGATGACCCGAGTAAAATAAAAATCTGCTCTCCTCTGCCAGATTCTCAAATTAAGTGGTAGCAACATTTATCTGGTGCTCTTTCTCCCTATATTTTAAGAGGCAGATGAGGTCAACAATGTTTAATCTAATTATTAATCATCAGCTCAAATTAAAAGATTTTTAGAAGTTTACTTTATTCATAATAGAGAGCACATGTGTGTACATGCATATGAGAGAGAAGAGAAGGAGAAGGACCCTAGACAGGTCTGCCATGCTGCAATATCAGCTTATCAGGATTCTAGATGCACATGCACCGGGTGTCTCTCAGGTCAACCGGGCTAGGGATCTGAACCTTTGCTAGCCACAAGGCTTCCAGTACTGCAGTTCAGTATACTAACAACTTCTCTACCAGGCTGAGCCAATTAAATAGATTTTTAAAGAATTATTTATTTAATTTTCATTTATTCTTATTGTTTAAAATTTGCTATAGGGCACCTGTGCTCACCAGATAGAGAGAGAGAGAGAGAGAGAGAGAGAGAGATACAGAGGGGAGGGGTGTGGAGGAGTGAGAGAGTATCCTGTCAGGTACTGAACTTGCATGATAGTCGGCCAGCGCTTTAACCACTACACCATGTGCTAGCCCCCTAATCAATAGATCTTAATAGTACATTGGGCTTAACCCAAAACAGCATGTGACCCAAAGTTTAATATTAAGGTTATCTACTGAAAGTGAAAGTAGTCAGTGTTGAGATCATCTCTCTCAGGTAGAGACTTTTGATGGATGAGTGAGAAGTTTTGTTAGCTCCCATATTCCAGGCAGGAAGAACCAGAAGTAGCTAGACTGTCATATCTAAAGCTATATTATGTAATTGGAGAGTGAGGGGGCATCTCTGAGTCCAGAATAAAGAAACTAGCAGCCAGTATTTGTTTCTTTCTTCCTAGTTCTATGTAAGGAAGAAAAGTATCTAGAACAGACTTAGAATAGCAGCTATACGTTAGTGGTGGAGATAGGTGTGTCATGACACTTGACATAAGTACTTTCTGTTAACTTTCTTCTATGATTCCACATTTTTTAAACACATTTCAGGTTATGTCCTGGTTTTCTTAGTGGTAACAAGAACATTCTAGTCTTTTATACCACCATTAATAATTGTCATTTGTTTTGAAGACAGGGTCTTAAATACCAAATGCCTGGTTAGCAAGAGTCTGTGAAAGAGAATATTTTTGAGGTGTCTGTTAATGCATCTGGGTTTAGACAACTGGAGACCAAAATTTCAGACCCTTAACCTTGGAGACCCACCCAAATGATCCTTCATGAGCTAACTCCTGTATCTGTTGATACCATCACAGAAAGATTAAATTATATAAGCACAACAGAGATCCAGGACTGTATGTGACAATCCACCAGCATTGGAGTAGAGAAGCTCAGAACATTGGAAGAAGGATGAACATACACTATGTGTGTGTGTTTGGGGGATATGGTTATATTTTTTTATGTCTTTCTTATTGTTTTAAAGACTGAAATTACAGAGATAGGACAAAGAGGAAGACTCTATATCATTAGTTTAGCCCAATTCTTACACAAACTGATTGAGTTATGTAGGACAATTGAGGTGGGTGAAAGAGCAACACTTAAGGGTCAACTTCTACAAGTTAATTTTTCATTATACTTATTTTTCTTAATTGACCAGAGAGCACATGTTCTTGCCAGAGACAGAGACACAGAGAAGGAGAAGAGAAAGCACCCTTCATAGGGCATGGTCACGCTTCCCTGTCCTCCTTTTCTCCCTCTTTTTGGGATTTTGGGCACACACACACACACACACACACACGTTTTTCAAGGTGCTGGGCCTGGGATTTAAACCATGGTCAGTCATGTAGGACCCATCTCCCTTAACTACCAGGCTACTGGCTGGTCCCTCATTGTTCTATATTTTTTAAATAAATATTTATTATT
>NW_006160117.1:5915725-5917192 GCF_000334495.1 Tupaia belangeri chinensis | reverse complement strand
ATTTGTATATGTATATATATATGTATACATGCACACACATAAAATGCATATAATTTGTCATAGACAAAAACACTGTGCTATATTAAACATATTGGTATGTATTTTATGTATACGTATGTGTATGTGTATATATATATATATATATATATATACACATATACACACATATACTAATATGTTTAATGTGTATATGTATATATATATGTATACATGCACACACATAAAATGCATATAATTTGTCATAGACAAAAACACTGTGCTATATTAAACATATTGGTATGTATTTTAGGTATACGTATGTGTGTATATATACACACATACACCAATATGTTTAATGTGTGTGTGTATATATATATATACACACATGCACACACGCACACACATATATATGGTATATACACATATATATGAAATACATACATACATATTTATATGGGAGATAAATAGATACATAACAAATATGAATCAGTACACCACGTTTTTTAATATCTTCTAGTATTTTTACCCCAGGAACTAACAGTCAGGTACACATAGATCCTCTTAAAATTTCAAGAACTATTTTCATATAGTTTTGATGTTATATTTAATAAAATGTACGGGGTGCTATTAACCTGTCTTATTTTTCTTAGTATTACAAAAGAAATGTAATTTTAAACTGAAACATGAAGAATAAAAATCCTACTGAAGACAAAACTTTTTAATATTTTTGTTGTCATGGATATGGATATATGCTCATGCATTGAATGGTAAATCACATTGATAATGATTTCTACCATTCCACTTGCAAAAATGGATTTTCTTTATTGTTTTCAGGATCTACTTGCATTGATTATTAAAAGAAGTTTGCATACTCAACTTATTCACATTACTTTATTTTTTGTTATTCTTGATGGTATTCTTCATTTCACAAAAAAAACGTATTTCAAGTCATCATATTCTTGCATTTAACCAATGAAAGAGTAATCTTGAAAGAAAACATTTTACAAACTGGACACATACCCTGTTTGTTTTCTCTGAAATTTGCACTCCATAAAGCAAGTCCATTTTTAAATCTTTCCCAGTATTATACAAAAATATTCTTATGCAAGTAATAAATGTATCTTTAAACATCCAGCTTTTTGTATAATTTAAAGCAATCACACCAAAAGTTATCATTTTTAACTTTTAATCTAAACATAGATCACCTTGTGCTTATACAAACTGCTGTTTATCATGTGCTCATATACTCTTTACATGGATCTGGCAAATATACTCTGCCATTATGCATTAAATTATGTAAAAAAAGTATAATCAGTGCAGAACTTGCCTACTTCTAAACAATGTTCTTCAATTATCCTCATCTATATTTGTTAATATATATATAATTTCTTCTTGGAAAAAATTTAAGGCAAGTGCAATCAAAATTACAAAACCACTATCTCTATTGCTAACATACGCAGCATTCATATTTAGTGACTGACCTCTTTC
>NW_006160117.1:5889965-5915646 GCF_000334495.1 Tupaia belangeri chinensis | reverse complement strand
AATAGCTAAAATCTTTAGAAATATGAATACAAAAGTACATTTCTCCAATGCTACACCAGCAGCAATCTCTGCTAACCCCTTCCTGTGATTTCTCACTCCACGTCCAGTTTTCTCAAGAAAATACACAGCCAACTATTCAGATGCATGGTTTGAAGATGAAAATGAGGTGGCCATTTGAAGGTCACCTAGTGGTGCAGAATACTTAAGGTGCAGTGCTCATAAGATCAGTTGTAAATTTACTTAATTCTATTGTTTCTATTTCACTTCAGTGATGGCACGGACTCTGTAAAGAGAAAACTAAAAAAAAAAAAATCAGTAACTGCATTTCTAAAGTTTAGCTTTGCTGAGGACATGTTATTTGCTAAGGACATAATTTAAACGAAATCTGAAAAATAAGTTATTTCACAGCCCTGGAAAAATAAAATTGACTAAAAGATAGAAAACCCATGGTAATAACTTCGGTGCTTTCACAGGCTTTTCTTATGATAGTTGCTGAGTGCAATGCCTCCTCCATTCTTTATAAATAAATAATTCAGTGCTACTGTGTAATGGAAAAAGTAGGAAATGGAAACAATCACAGAATTTTTATGGGAAAAGTAAGAATGAGCTGACTCTCTCCTTTAGGATAAAATGTATGTCCTTAAAGAAAAGTTAGTTGAACAGGAAGCTGGGTATTTATTTTTAACCTGCGCAAATATGCTCCACTAGGTAATTCCCTAATGGGGTGCATTACCTTGGGAACTCATAACTTTTTATTTGATGTAGCATATATATTGATAAGCTTCCTTAAATGTATTGATAGTATGTGTTTTTATAGTGCACACACATTACACATGCATGCACACATGTACACTAATTTAGCACACTAAATGCTTCTCATCACAATTGGTGATCTTGAAGTGTTGTTCAGGATAGGATCTAAAATCAAGCTAAATTCATTTATTGTCTTTTTCGGTTTAGTGTAGAAATATCAAAGTCTACATTGCACCCAATGAAACTCTATGGTTGAATATTATTTGGGGATGTTCTATTGTTATAGAGGCTTACATTGACTGCAGAAATCACTAGACTCTAAGTGGGATCTTCAGAAATTTAAAACCATCTCCCCAGAAACTCTTGGTGAGGCTATTCCACTAACAATGTATAGGAATATTTTTTCATAAGGGTTATGTCCTTGAAATATGTACTTAGAATCAGTGACATGATTGATTCAAGGAAAATCTAATATCTATAATACATTCTCAAGAAACAAATGCTAGCAATCTCACTACTGGTAGTTATTTCTAGCAAAACAAGGGATGGGTGTAGAAATAAAAATTTTGCCCAGTGAGATAAAAATATGTGGTTGAACCTGTGATTAAGGGGTGAAGAATCATCCTTTTTTGTCGTTATAGAGATTGTCATTTTCCTGAAATAATACAAGGTGATGCATTTAACTGATCATCTCACATAGAATTAACTACATTTATTTGCATTGCATGAATATATTCTTGGACTTCATGCCATTCATTGTGATATGGTAATCCAAATTGGGAAAGCATACAAATTTCCTAGGGTGCAATTGTTTTGAAGGGTGGGCTAGGAATCTATGCTTTTAATAAGTAGTTCAAGTGATTTTTATGTTAAAAGCAATTTGGAGAATACTTTATTGGGGTTCATCTTTTGATGAACTGATTTTTACCTTAAGTCCATCTAATTTAAGTAATTTCATATTTATATAATTATTTTCCCAAACCAATGTCTTTGGCATCCCTATTTTTTGCTATTTTTCTTCCTTAACAAATAAAAACAAAACTGACAATATACTTATGTTCTCTTAAAAAGAAGGTGTGTTTTTAATTAATACTACCTGTTAATTAGCTGTTTTTCCTGCTAAATAGTGCAACTATTTTTCGAAGCCATGTATTCCACTGCAAAGCTGGATTTAGCTTTCTTGACAAATTATTTTTTTCCTTCTTTCTGAGTTTTTCTCATTTAAAATGTAATTGTATATAGTTTGGGTTTCATTCCCCCCCAACCCCCAGGAATTCTTCACTGTGTGTTCTGAGTTAAAAATTGGAGAAGAATTACTGAAAAGGAAGACCCAGTTTTTGGTGACATTTGTCTCCTACAATCTTTAATATTGCCTTCGAAAGAGTAAATAGCAGTTGTAATGACAGAAACAACAGATCCTGCACCTGTGTTTCTCAGAGTAATCTGTGGGCCTCCATATTTTAATCACTTGAGAAGCTTATTAAGTAAATAGATGTAGGGACTTCTTCAATACTATTGGGGTCCAATCTGAATTTCCATTTTTAACAAGTTGTCTAGGCAATTCTTCTGGAGCTTAACCTTTGAGATACACCCACTTGACTCCTATAGTCTTCAACTCTGGTTATCCTTTAGAATTATCTGGAGAGCCTATTTTAAAAACTACTAACAGGGAAAATCCCCAGACCAGTTATACCTGAATCTCTGGAACTTTTGCTTGCAATTTCACTATTGGTAGTTATTTTGGACTTTTAAAACCTTTCCAGGTGATTCTAAGTATACACAGGACTTCCATTACTAATAAGCCCCTTAGAAGGATGGTATCAAAGAATGATTTCATCCCTCACCAAGTCTTTACATCACAGTATTAAGCATATTAAAATCATTATTTATATCATACTTTATATAATATTTGGCAATTAATTTCCTATGTTATTTAGGAAAAGTATGCTCAGAAATGGTTCTTTTTCAGCCCAAGACTACCTCTTAATTTAATTCAGAGACCAGTTTCCTTTTCGAGCTTATAATCATCTAAATGGTCCTCTACTGCCAAGAACAATAGGAAAACCAGGATATTTCATTGCTCATCTTCAACTTATTGATTTTTCATAACCTTATACTTCTATTTATTGCTTATGCATGGTTTGGGCATGTTCTGTTTTTTATTTTTTGAGACATTTTATCTTTCATTAGTGTTTGTCTTTTAGTTAATTTATTTGTTTTGCCTGAAGACAGAAAATAGACTTAGTTTTTCCATAAACCATTTACAAACAGTCTTGATGATTTTTGCCACTGTCACCTTTCCTTGACTATAATTTATCTATGTTTTCACTTAAATCATGTAAGGATATATCATTTTACCATGTAAGTAAAACTAGAAGCAGTATTCAGTCTCGAGGTTGAAGTATTACTTGTTTTAAAGTCTTAAAAAATGTTAAATCAAATATGTAACTACTTAAAATTTGCTGTGCATCATCAAAAATAAATTGGTAGATGACTGAGGATTAAAGTCTTTAATTTGGGCAAACAACTGACTGGCTAAACTAATGCTCAAATTTAGGTGTTCTCTATCCTCCAGATCTTTACCCCACTTTCCCACACACATCAGGATGCTGCATATCGACATCACCTTTTTCCAGTATCACTAGGTATTAAGCATTAAATGAAAATGTGAGCTTAATCAAGGAATTTGAATTACTCTTATGGGCCAGGCATAAATGCTAAAAATTTCACAATAAGTGATTGGGTCATCACCATTATAATTCTCTGAAATATTTGTCTCACTCTGTTTCTTTTCCAGTAAATGTAGATCTCATAGTAATTAGGAATTTGCTAGGAATAAGATGTTTCATTAGTATCTGTCTTTTCACCACCTATCATTAATAATGTAATTGAAAATTCTTGAGAATGTATGTGTGCATCTGAATGGTACAAATAAGCCCAACTATAGCATTTTATCCTGATATTTTGAATATTGGTCATAGCCTATGTTTCACAATTTAAAATATACTATGGAAATTATACACTGAGTAATTATCCTGATAACATTTTACTTTTTCAATAGGGGTTATTTTTTCACATTTGAAATCTCTACTGAGGTAGAAATGGCTTTATGAAATTTTAAATACGTTAATTATCTTGAAATTCAGCCTAAAATAACCTTATGGTGTTTTCTGAAATCATTATTTTAAATTTTCATAATGATTTATCGCTGCTTCATCTTTGATAAGTGTTTCTTAAAAGGCTGTCCTCCTAAGATAGAAATTCTGCTTAAACAGCCTTTTTATTCTAAGAGGCTTATGGTTGTTCACTTGTCATGCTTGTGATGGAAAATTCACCACCATTCTCCCCTCCAATAAATAAGTAAAAAGATTATTTATCTATAACTTAAAATGAAAAGTAAGGCCAAAAACATTTTCCTTTAGGAATGACTGTGCACTACAAGTAGATGCTAACAGTAGAAAAACAAGATGATTAAAGATCTTGGTCACTTTAAAATATTACCTGAGGGGACTTTATTTTAAGGTCGTTATGTGAGTAGTACCTTAAAAAGAAAGGAATATCTGGGGAGCAAGAAGTAAGAAAGGGAAACGGCAAAGAAGGACTTACATGTTATCATTCCTTTCATTTCTGTTTCTCAAATAATTGCATGAAATACAAGATGAATGAAATGGGGGACTTTAACCTTGAAAAGACCATTAATGTGGTAATGACTTTTAAGTGATAGAGTTAGTGTTTCAAACCTGTCCATAATCCAGTAGTGAAGGAAAAAAAGGAATTGTAAGAGGAATTAATATTTTAAGGTTTTTCTTTTCTTTTTAGCCAACTGAGCATTTTAAAAGTCTCTTTCTTGATCATCACAACAGGAATTAGGCATAAGAATTATAAGCTTATACAGACATAAACAAAGAGGGAAGGAAAAGTATAACAAGAACTATCAAATTAACAAACGTACTTACATATGTTCCAACAACACAGTATTTAATTTATTTTCATCTATGATCAGGTAGAAACCAGAAGAAACATTTGTCGCTTAATAAATAATTTAATTTCTTGAATTTCTATGTAACATATAAATTTATTTTTACAGGATATATAGAGAGCATACTCATAGAGAGCAACAGACTTATGAAACGACTATAAAACACAAATTATAATTCGAGTTTAAAATTTCTCATTTTTACACTTGTATTTGTCTATTTTCCTATTGCTAGTCAAAGCAAAACCAAATATATAATTGTAAGTATTCTAAGAAAAAAAGGAGTGCCTCCATCACCTACGCATGAGTTACATACATTCTAAATTGTACAAAATCAAAGAGGATAGGCAAAACTAAAGGGAAACACTATGTAAAATGTACTTTTTACTGACTGTTGAACAGATCTGAGAGTGTCTGAGTTTGAAATGTGACTTGAACACCAGCAGAGGAAAATGACTAAATATACTTTCCTACTTGGGTTCCCTCAAACTCTGAAAATGTGAAAGTTTTTTGCAATTCAATAGCAGATTATATGAACATACCTCCACTACTTTGGTGGAAAGAATACACTAAGGATTCTAGTTAACAGGAGCATATACTGCAAGGAATATGGACAACTGCCCATGTATCCTAACATTAAGATGTCTTCATCCCAGTCAAGAATTAACCTAAAACAATCACATCTGATCTCGCCAAATTTAATCTCTCATTGACTAGTAAAGATAGATCCAAATTACTTTGCCACATATTCATGCACTATGTAATAATGTCATTTCACATTAAATCTTTTTTTTAAATGACACAGCATGCCCTTTGAAACTTAACATTATCTGGATTATGAAGATTGAAATTTACACGACATCAATATTACATGTAATACTCTCAAGTTCATGTTCAGTTTTGCAGAGTCTATTCATTTAGTAATGGAGGAAACACAGTATAATGATTATTTTAGATACTGACTTTGTTAGAAAGAGAATACTTTTCAGACTTATGGACCCTAGGGAATGGATGAATGAATGGTAGAAAAATTAATTGTACTTTACTTACGTTAACAAAGAGTTCAGAAACATAAGTTTGTCATCAGTGGACCCAGAGGCTATTTAGAGGAAAATTTACTAATGAACAGAAGATATAGATATAGGTATTAGTGTATATATGTCTATCTTCTGCTCAATATATACATATATTAATATATATTAATATATGTATAGCTTCTGCCATATGTGTGTGTATGTGTGTATATGTATAATCTTCTGCATGTGTAATGGGGAGATGCTTTTGTTCTGAGCCTGGAAGGAAAAAAATGACACTCAATGGAAGACTGGAGCTGAGTTCCTCCTTTTCTATGGATGTATGTGACTGAAGTTTCATGATGACAAGGCACATAAAATTATGATTAGCATTAACTCATCATCAGTTTTGTCTTACTCAAATTTATTCAGATCTTTCAGATCCTTGAGACAGTATTTCAGTTTATTAACTTAGCCTTAACTTTGATTTCTACTAATCACAAATAAAAAAAAAATTTAAATAACCATGACTGCACTTTAGTTATCAAAACTCTTCATATGGCTCCAAAAAATCATACCTTAAGTAATATTGAACAAGACATAATCACTGAAAATCACATATCTAACCAATTCTAAATCTTTGTATAAGAAAACTGTATCTTTTAGAAAAATATGTCAAATGGCTGTTTCTTCTCTTCCTGTACTGGGTGAATTTTTAATTTTGTGGTAGGAAACCTAAATAAAAAATCATAAAGGATTTTAATGATATAAGGTGTCATTGCCAAATTACATGATTTTGCAGTCCCCCAAACTATCTTTTGATAAGTGAAGAAATGAGTAAATTATCACAATAATAATAAGCAATTCTCATTTATTTGGGGATGAATTATTTGTCACCATATGAAGTTTTTCTTCAACAAGTACTAGCTCTCCCACAAAGTAGGGCCATTTTGGAAGAGGAAATGCTTCTGTTAGAAGAGTGATAATCACCTCCTAAATATTTAAAAGATAGGAATGATAAACATAGAATGCCTGTAAGATATGCGGGTTTATCTGAATATTGGTTTCTAAGAATATCCTCTAAGTCTAAAATGACAGCATTTTAGGTGAGAAATGCCTTGAAACTTACAGTCAGGTCAACAGTTTACATAAATTAACTATTTTGTCTGTAACTTCAAGGGCTTATTTCCTTTCATCCTTTTTTGAGACCCAATATATATACCTGAACACAAATCTAAGGCCTTTGTTAAGGATAATCAAAATTGGACTGTTGGTTACCATCTTTGTTTAGAACAATAAAGTGGGAAGGATTCATGACACTGCAAGGAATAGCCTCTGCTTCCACTGACAAGCTTCTCCTTTTAAGGAACCCATTTGCATCATCATCTCTTTGTAATAACTGTATATATCATTAGAAAGATTCTTCAACAATAGGGAATGTGTGACTGTAGGTGAGATTTCTAGCCTATTTAATAATACTTCACCTCTATGAATCAACTATGTCAATAATGGGATTGATGACCAAGCAAGTTCAGATCGGAGACGGTAAGGGATTTTCCTCTTCAGCGTCTGTGTACTCTTTTAGCTCCATTCAGTCATTTACTTGTGCAATGTGGATTCTATCCTTTGAATTTCAATAAGCTTTCTTCTGGGACTAATGATATAAACTTTAGTTTTAAAAAGAGAGAAATTAAGACCACAATTTAAAAAAAATGCTCCTTAAAAAATGGATAACTAGGGCACCATTCCAGAACCAGAAAATAATTCACAAATGTTTGAATCAATGTTTTCCCAGAAAAGGTGATCTCAATTTACATAAATGGTATCTGTAAAGTTAATGACTATTCTAGGATAAACACAACTTACTTAATTTTAAAGCTGGCTCTCAGTTAATATTTGCTTTTGTTATAAAATGCTAAATAATAATGAAACATGGAAGAAGCCAGCATCTATATATTTAAGATTAAGGAAATAGGGTCCAAATACATACACTATGAAAAAAGTAATAATTACAAGATGGTTGACTTAACAATCAGGTGTTTAACTATAGAAATATAATATGTCCAGGTCTCTTAACTCATCATGTTTTGGATTTACTTCATAGAATTTATCTATACTTAAATCAGCTGGCTGCACGAGATGCAAATGTCTTCTCTGCCCATTGGAGACCTAAGGAATGGAGTAAAAACTCAATAATCAAAGATTTGAGCACCAGGATAAAGGGTAGGACGCTCATAAGCAGCAGGTAGAGGTCACATTAAAGAACCAGATGGACTTTTGAATCCATTACGTGTCATTCAGAGCCCAAGCAGTGATTGATGAAAAACAAGCAATACCAAACATCACACATGTCCAAGTCTGGAAGTCCATTCTCTCCCCCAGCTTGGCTAACAAATTCACACTTTCAACTGTGTTTTTACAGCTAGAGTATTCTTATCCCCCACAGCCCCCACCAATAAAAGAGAAGGATAAAACCTAAGCACTAAGGGAAACACATTTTTTTTCTCTTTTTATTGTGAGTTCTAGCTTCTGTTAAACATATAGCATGTGAACACATGACAGTTTCTTTCATTTGTTCTCACATGGAGCTGATAGAGGAATACTTGGGAGGAATGTTTCTAAAGCCATAGAAAGCTTCTTTTGTATTTATTTCATTTGAAAAGATATGACAAAGCATTAGAGGAAAAAAAGTTTCTTAAGTTGTGAGAATATCAAATATTACCCCTCAATCCCTGAATCATGCTATTCAAAGTGCTTAAATCTACACTAAAAATAGAACAAAAAATGTACTCCCAATGCAGCTAAATTAACACCTATGGATGCCTAAAATATGATTGTGGTCTGATTACTTCTTTTACATTTATTCCACACGTCCATCGTGCACTTAATAAAAATTTAAAATAAAAAAAAATTAAAAAACAAAACAAAGACATAAACCAGGCCATTGCCATGTTTACAGTTTTCTTAGCACTGGGGGAGTTTTGAATCCAGTCCAGTGAGATTCACTGCCATCAGTCCCTGACAGGTGTCCATAGTACAAAGTAAGCAATGGCCTTCTTGGATTCTGAAAATAACCCAATGTGCAAAGCTGACCTTAAAGGTTTACGTGTCCTTGCAGCTTCAGTTCTGGCTTATGAAAATGTGACACAGGTCCAAGGGGAGCATGGGAATAAAGAACGGATTGCAGAGAAGGACCCAGGCGAGTTGTCAGGGAAATAAACATTTTTTAAGCAAATGAAAATCAATGTACATCCCAAGGCTCCTTTAACTTGTCACATGATATTGAGACCTTTGCATTGTTACAAAATGCTTATACTCATCTCTCATATACTTGCAAGTCAAGCTTACCCTCCCCAATGAACTGTACTGCACTTTAGATGTTCGCTTTTTTTTTTTTTTTTTTTTTTTTTTTTTTTTTTTAGCCAACTCACACCTCAGTATTGTGACTATAACTATAGAATTGTTTTCTCATTATATGGTAGTAAGAATAAACCAAACATACAATTGTCACTATACGAGCCTACAGACATTGACTGGGATGGAAGTTCCTATAACGGGTCACTTAAGTAATGTATAACTTCTATATACTCAGTGTTTTTATGACATTGATTTTTTAACTAAAAGCTACATAGGCAATATTTCCTTTTAATAACTCTGCCCTGTACAGAAATCTTTGTGATTTGTTTTGCATCATCCTTAACATGACTATGAATTATCTGCTATGGCACTGATTTCAAACATGAAGCTAAATGGTAAGAGACAAATTTCCTGGGCATATCAGCTTTCTGTTTCTGAAAGAATCAAAAAGCTAAAGTAAAATGAATTCTTTATACAGTAAAAATAATCCTTTTAAATGATTTCTGATCTAATTTTAAAACCTTTTTTTGTAAGTAATGTTTATTTTGAAAATACTAATTTCTGTTGGTATTCATATGTTTGACCTCCTGAGTTCTTAAACACCTTGATATGAATAAGTGTTGCTTATGTTCACAAAACCAAACCAAACACTTAATTCTGAATGTAGTGTTGAAAAAGTAATCACAAACTAGTTAACATTTAAATACAAGGGGACCCCACAATAAGTTTCACAAACTGTTTTGATTCTAGGAAATAACGTTTTGTATAATACAAAGTGACAAAACATATTGGATGACACATCCTGTCCTTCCCTTTGGTATGGAAGCCTTCAGTGTAAATTTCATTTTGACTTGCGTTGATTCACCCTTTTCCGTTAACTTGCCTGGCATTTGCACATAATCTCATTTGTAGAAAAATTATAGAGAGAAAAGAGGAAGTAAAATATTAAACAAAACCAGCCACAAACACAGTCATGCCTTTCCAGGAAGTGATCAAATATAGGGCTTAATTTAAAACGGAAACAACACTCTCCCCTATTTTCATTCCCTTAATCTTCTCTTCTTAGCACTCTGTTGTGGTCACTGTCGAGTGACTAGCACACCTTTGGGTCTAGAGTGTATTCTGAAGAGCAGTGAATTAAATGTTAAGACAGTTAGACCCACCCCCACCCCTCCGCAGAGTTTACACATCATGCCGCCAATAGAAGGGTAGAGGTGGGGAATGAGGTGGGACAAGGAAGAGATTCAGGGCTCTGACTGGCGGGGCCTTCCTATGATCAATGTTCTCATCTTCTTTTTCTCCCCAAATGGCAATGCTGGCATTCGTCGCACTGCTCTCTGAAGGCCGACTTGGCCCTGCTGATGCTAGGCAGAACCCGAGAGAGGATCCGGTGCTCCCTATCCCATCGGATAGATTTGTCCAAGCACCCCAAGGAAATGTTAAAAAGCAAAATAAAATAAAAAAAATAATCAAAAACCCATTCTAAAACTAAACTAATGAAGCAAAAAAGGGTTTTCTATCTATACATCAGTCTCTTCTTTAAAAAAAATGTAAATTTACAAATTCCAGTGACATATAAAACAAAGTCAAAAAATGTAATGGTAAGAGACATGGTAAAACAGGAAGACACTGATGCTACAAAGAAATTGCAAAAAACATATGTACAAGACCCTGTTTTTCCTCGTGTTCTAGAGATTGTAATGCATGTTTTTAACAGCAGCAGTCGAGGATTTAGTTCCAGGCACTGGACTGCGGATTTCACTCAAGCTCCCAGGACGGGATGTCCCTTGCTTTTCTGTCACCAAATCACACTGGATATACTGGTCTCCCTTGGCAACAGCGGCAGGATGGCACTGTTTGTGTGGGCCTCATCTGGATTCTGCTCCCTGCTTGATTTTGTCTGTGGCCGCTGCCCGTTGATGAGTGTCATAGGGATGTTACAATAGGTATGCTGATTTCCTATGGAGGTAAGAGGCAGGGTGCCGGTAGGAGGTACGTCGTACTCATAGCTTCGGTAGTAGTGTTTCTGACGCATTTGTGAATGGTACGTGTTGTGAAAGGTAGAACGGAGATCTGGATGGGCAGTGGCTAGAGCTGTGGAGGTGGCCGCAGCCATGGAAATGGCAGAGACAGTCTGCAGCTCCCCAAAAGGCCCCTGCTCACTGACATCTAAAGCCTGCTCGTGCGTAATGGGCTCTATCCTCTTAAAAGGCATTTCATACTGTAAACGTTTCCAGAACTTAGAGTTCAATTTGTTGCATTTTGGTCCATGCCATTTAATGACTGTCAGGAGCTTGATGGTGTGCTTGAGGGCCTCCACCTCCTGGTAGTTCATAATTCCACGTAGTTCACTGCATTCGATCAGTATCACTTTAATTTCTCCAGTCACAAGCATGTTTCGAAGTCTGGTCTCTAGTTCAAAGATGCTCCAGCCTCTTCTGACTACGTAATTTGGGGTCATGACAATAATCAGCCTCTTGCTTTGATCTACACATCTTGCCACATCTTCAATGTATGCTACAAAAGAAAAAGGGGAGTATCAGAATGAGTGAATTGAACATTTGGTCCAGAAAGCCCTGATAGAGTCTTTTTCACACATTAAAAGAGAGTTATTGTTTGTTGTTTTACCTTGAGAATATTAAAATTAAATATTAATATTAAAACAGCCAAAGACCACGTTGAATAGAGTTTGAATCTTCCTCTCCTAATGTTAGAGATAATTTTTCCAGGTATAAATTTCTCTCTCTCTCTTTTTTTTAATGTCAAGGCTCATAAAATCAGATGTTTTATAAAATAATGGAAGTATCTTCTCTGAAGTACTAAAAATATTAAAAATTAAATTTCCTATGAACACATTTATTTAGAAAGTAACAGAAAAATTGTTGAAGAAACAAAAATTTAATTTCTGTGTAAAAACTGATGATACACAGATACACATATGACTATGCATAGTCTGAAAGGAAAACAAACTTACTTCCAGTTGGGATTAAATCTCTATCCGGTATAAACAACTTATATCCATAATGCTTTTCAAGCATATCAGGTAGGATTTCAAGGGCAAAACGTTCTTCCTCCCCAGTCTCTTGATTCCACTGGTCAGGATCCACTTTGGTGTATGACAAGTATGCATCGTAATCTTTATTGTCTGTCAAAAACATTGTAGAAGTTGAAATCATTACTCTAAAGAAAACAATGGAACATGAAAACATTCACATTTCTTCATAAACACCTCCAAATGTCTCACTTCTGGGGAACCAGAAAATTTTTGTTAAAAGTTTGTAAATACTGCCCAATATCCTGGAACTAATTTGGAGGTATAAAGGGTCACGTTTTGACTTGTTGTCATGGTAATAGGAAAAATAAGCAATGAAATAGTAATGAAAGGCTGACTTCCATCATTTTTTTATGCCAGAGGGCATATACATGTACATCAAAAAGAAAAAGACAGAAAGAGAGAAAGTACCCCCCCTCCCATGGATCTTGTCATGTTTAATCCTCCTTCCTCCAACTCTCCATCTCAAAATCCTGGGCACAGATACATGTGTACACTCAGTATGTTTTTCAAAATGTCAGGGCTAGGCTCAAACCCTGGTCAGTCATGTTGGGCCCAGCTTCCTCTGCACAGTGCTGAACTGTTGCACTCTTGAGGCCAGCCCGACTTTCACCAATTTTTGATGCATGAGTCATAAATAATCTTGTCTTCTTATAAAAGTTTGGATAGCAGTAGGCTCTTACTCTAAATCTTATATTTACATGATCTAGCTTTTGGTCATTTTACTCTGTTGAAATAAAAAAAGACTAGACCTAACTAGAGAAGTGATTTTCAGATTGTGGTATGCTGATTTTCTGTTGGGAAGAAAATAGAACTAAATTTGGAGTAATAAATTTTTTACTGGGAGCCATTTCTTGGATTTGGGGACTGAGAATATTATTAAACTGAATGATTATAGAAAATCATATTGTTTTACTGATCTCCATTTATCTTACACATAAAATATTGCCAAAATATTAGGCATTATACTAATCAGTTTGGCCGTAAGAATCTAAAAGTACAAAAAAATGAAAGAAATTTAGTACTAAAATCTAATTTTTTTCTTCACTCTTCCCCTTTTCATAGAACACTTCAGATGTTTGCTATTGTGTGTTATCTTTGTCATAATTTTTCTAAAATAGCATACCAAAGCTCTCATTTGTTGTTTCTAAGGGAAAACAAAATCATTGGGACCAGCAGTTAGCATAGTGGCTATGTCACTGAACTCCCATGTAGTCGACCGCGCTTCAAGTCCTGAACCCAGTGGCTTAAACTCACGCCGGGCGTGTGTGCGTGCGTGCCCAAGATCCCAAGAGGAGAACGGAGGAGAAGGGATTGCGGTGTGGCCATCCCCCCTGGGGGCTGATTTCTTGCTTTCTGTCTCTCTGTCTCTCTCTGTCTTTCTGGTGAGCGCACACACCCTATAGCAAAAAAAGAAAAAAAATCATTTAGCTTCTGGATAATTTCTTGTTTGTAAATTTTCTTCTTAGTGTATGATATGATACACATGTCAGAGAACTCACAGTTCACCTGAATTCTAAATACTGTCAATAGCGTGAGTCTATCAATATCAATATCAATATCAATATCCCCATCATGCCTGCCTGATGGTCATAAGTGTATTACTCAATTATTAAGCCAAGTTGAATTGAAACACTCTAACTTCAAAATAAAATGAACTTGGCATTAGGGACAGAAATGACAATCTCTGGGGTATAGAATATGAAAGATAGAGGGACTTTTTTTTTAATGCAATACGGCATGTGCACTTGTGTGTGAGTGTATGAGAGAGAAAACATCCCACAATGGGGTGTGATCATGTGATGGCCTTTTTACCTCCATCCCATCAGGATCTTGTGGATGCACACATATGCACCTAGCATGGTTTTCAAGCTTCTGGTGCTAGAATGTAAAATACAGTTGGCCAAGTAGGATCCAACTTCTTCCACACAGTGCTTAACCACTGCACTAAAGGCCTGGCCCAGAGGGCCACTCCTGACCATTGCTCTGGCTGGCTTTGGGACACTCTTCTTGATTTCAGGGACAGTAAAACTCACTTCTTGAGATCCTTAAATATGTGTGTTAATTCTAGTATCTGATAATCCTATGCCACTTAGTCATTCTATAATGTTTGAGGGTAAACTCTGAACACTGTTTACTACACCTAAAGTTAATGTATAAAAAGCCACTAACTCGGGGACCATCAGATGGCATCATGGTTATGTCGCTGGACTCCCATGTAGTAGACTGCAGTTCGAGTCCCAGACCCAATGGCCTGAGACTCATGCCAGGCATGTGCGTGTGCATGCCCAAAATCCTGAGAGGAGAATGGAAGAGAAGGTGTTGTGGTGTGGGCATTCCCCTGGGGAGTGACTTCTCACTTTCTGTCTCTCTGGTGAGCACATGCATCCTATAGCAAAAATCTCTGAAAAATAAATAAATAAAAATAGAAAGCTAATAACTCTACTATAGGATCCTTGGAAGGAAATCTTTAGATAAGGAAAGTGTTTTTTAAAGTAGCTTTCAGAAAAAATAAATTTAAGAAAATAGTAATCATCTGAAATATGTCATATTTTGATATTTCCTTTATTCTCTAACCCAGATATAGTCATACATGTTATAAATAAAATCTAATTTTTGCCAGAAATAATATTTATATTTGCTATATAGCAAGTCTATGCCCATAGGCCAGCAGATAGGCTGGTTCCATTTGTTTATGTAAATACTTTAGTTGAAAAATAAATAATAGAAAATAGCACATAATAAAGCTAGTATGTAATGTGAGTTAAAAATATTAATTCATTGGATATTCACATGCATTACCTATGAGATACCAAACTTTATGATATTAATTAGTAGCTTGAAATCTAACAGGAGATGAAGAAAAAGATAATGGTCCATTTCTAGGGGATAAATATGTTAGCTAAGAGTAGTACAGGGATCACAGGCCAAAAGCAGAATTTTTCTTTCTTTCTTTCTTTCTTTCTTTCTTTCTTTCTTTCTTTCTTTCTTTCTTTCTTTCTTTCTTTTTTTGAGAGGTTTTTAACTTAGGGCACGTGTGCTTCCCAGAGAGAAAGACAGAGACAGTGAGAGGTAAAGTGAGAAATCACCTTCCAAGGGGGATGGCCACACTGCCGTCCCTTCTTTTCCATTCCCCTCCTGGGATCTTGGGTATGCACACACATGAACCCAACATGATTTACAAGCTACTGGGTCCAGGACTCATACTCTGGACTGTAGTTGGCCATGAGGGAGTCCAGCGATATAGTCACTATATTATCTGCTGGCTCCAAAAGCATAATTTCTTAAACCAGACCATAGATTGTAGTATTATTTCACATATATACTATTGGGTCATCAGAAAAGTCATGATGCATTTTTGCATAGAAAAACAGAAAAATACACCATGACTTTTTCGATGATCCAATATTTTCTTTCTAGAAAATTATTCTCTTCCAGTTTTGTCATGAAGTACTACAAAGTACTGAAACTCCCGTAAATCTGGGTTGCATTATAGTTTCTCATTTTTTAATCTTGTTTTTTTCTAAGCTTAGACTATATTTGAAAATGAAATATGAACACCAATAAGAACAGAGTACTGGGAACCAGCAGTTAGCGTAATGGCTATGTCGCTGGACTCCCACGTAGTCGACCGTGGTTCGTGTCCCGGACCCGGTGGCTTAAAACTCACGCCGGGCGCGTGTGCGTGCATGCCCAAGATCCCGAGAGGAGAATGGAGGAGAAGGGATTGCGGCGTGACCATCCCCCCTGGGGGGTGATTTCTCGCTTTCTGTCTCTATGTCTCTATGTCTCTCTCTGTCTGTCTGGCGAGCGCACGCGCCCTACAGTGAAAATCTCTCCAAAAAAAAAAAAAAAAAAGAACAGAGTACTCAGGGATCAGAAGAGATGTAAACAACTGGTTTTCACATACTGAAAAATTTCAGAGACATAACATGTTAAATGGCATTGTTTGTTTCTGGTTCCCTTGCTTCTTCAGTAGACACCTCTCTTCCAACCCCTCAACACTGTCGTTACTTCTGTGAGGATGCCTCTTTAACTTAGATATCTAATCTTGTTCTTTCCTGAAGCACTCCTACTTGTAACCTAGACCCCTTAACTTGTATGTTCAGCATACTCCCTACACTTAATAACATGCTCACAACATAGCAAGCTTCCCACCCCAGACTTTGTTCTTTGCCTTATATTTCACTTTAATTTTAGTAACGTAACAATGTCACTTATTCAGTGTCTAAACATCTTATCCCTTTTATCAATATTCTCACAAATATTTATTGGTACAAATCAATGGGATTCTATTTCTCAGGTCAGGCTCTACTCATTTCTAAGCTGTTAAATTTCACCTGATTCTCCTGTTCCATTTATTCATCTGGAAATAGGTCACTCAATTCACATTTCTAAACTGAACCATTGATCATGCTTCATGATGGTTCAAAAAATATCTGTGGCTACTCATTGTCTAAATTACCAATAGCAGGACAGTAGGTGGTATGGTAGTTAAGGTACTGGACTCTCACATGGCCAACTGTGGTTTGAGACCCAGGCCTAGTGGCTTGGTTTCTTGCTTTTCCTTCCTCTCTTTCTCTTTCTCTCTCTCTAGTGAATGCATTTGCCCTGTAATATAAAATAATAATAATAAATTAAATAAAAGAAATAACCCTTTAGAAAAGTATCAACAGCTAAATCTGTAGCTTATTTTTCTTGAAGTTGAGCCTGACTTCCCTGAGTTGGAGGTAATCTCTTTTCCCATGTGTATGGTATTATATTCATAACCTATCTCCCATCTTATGCTAAAAGATCCTTGCCTCAGTTATGTGACAAGGGCTTAGTAGATGCTCAAACATTTCTGCTGATGAAGTGAATTAATGGCTTTTCATTCTGGTATCACATGACTCACATCCTATAGCCATTTCTGAGGATTTTCTCAAATCCTAAACCATTTCTCAAGAGGGATGGCTTTAGTGATGTAGATTCGTTACTACCTGGATCTCTGAGGGGATTAGTAGGAGCTATGGGGTTAGAGTTTAGAAAGAGTTCTTTGGGAGTATTGAACTATAATTTCTCACTATATTTCAAGATAAGACTTTACAATCTGTACGAATATCTCTAGGGAAGTGGTTCTCAGACTTGATCATGAATGACGACCATCTGGAGAGCTTGTTAAAATAACAGACTGATGTAGGACAGCAGGTGGCATGATGGTGAAGGCACTGGATTCCCAATAGTTGATCATGATTTGAGTCCCAAACCAGAATCTTGAAAATCACACCAGGTATGTGTGTGTGTTTATGCCCAGTATCCCGAGAAGAGAATGGAGGAGAAAGAATTGTGGTGTGGCCATCCTACCTGGGGGGTGATTTCTCACTTTATATCTGTCTCCAGTGAACTCACATGCTCTATGGAAAAAAATATATATGTGTGTGTGTGTATGTATGTAATATATATATTAGGTGCTCAAGAAAAATACAGACTGCTGGGCTCCACCTCCAAAGTTGCTCATTAAGTCTGGAGTAGGCCCTGAGAATCTGCATTTATAACAAACTCACAGATGTTGCTGCTAGTGCAGGGACAAGGGACCCCACTCTGAAGAACTCCTGTTTCAGAACAGGGTATAAGCATGAGGAGGTTTCAATGACATCGAGCACCTGCAGTCAGCTATCAGGTACTTGACCGGAGCACCACAAAAACTAAACCTTGTGTCTTCAGCTCCAAAATTAATGGTTCTAATACTTAGGAGATATACACTCCAAATAAAATACTTGAAAAGCCACATTTTTTCATTTTTTTTGTAAAAAAGGAAATTACATTCCTTTTTTTTTGAGAGGTTTTTGCTATAGGGCACGTGAGCTCGCCAGAAAGATAGACACAGAGAGAAAGCAAGAAATCACACCCCCAGGGGGGATGGTCATGCTGCAATCTCTTCTCCTCCATTCTCTTCTCGGGATCCTGGGCACACAAGCACTCATGTCCTGCATGAGTTTAAACCACTGAGTCTGGGACTCAAACCACAGTAGACTACATTGGAGTTCAGTGACATAGCCATTACATAATCTTTTGGTCCCTAGGAGATATATGCTTACCTAGACAAATATATGTAGTAACTATATCAACCTTAAAATGAACTTCAAGAATTAGCACTATGGCCTCAGTCACTTTTCTATGTCTTTATGTCATCTAGATGAACTTACAGCATTTAAGCTAATGTCTCCTAGCTAAAAAGGAATTGTTTACAAGCAAATTATGGTAGTAGGAAGCCCCTTGCAAGCATCTGTGGCACCATCCTCAAATCAATGGGGCACATGATTGATATCTAATTTATTTCCTTCCCCAGAGTCTATGTCACTGAAATAATGTGTATTTATTTACCACCAGAAGCAACCCCCCGATTTGAAATTTCTCAGACTACAAACATGATGCCAGATACCAAACTAAATTGAGCAATATTTTCTGTCTCAAAATTATATGGATTCTAACACATCTTCCCCTTTTGTAATTACCAACTGGAAAAAAATGTAACTGTGTATCAGGAATAACAAACAAATTCAGAAAGATGAAAAGTAAATGCATTTTTGCATCTTTCGTTAACATATGAGAGGATATTAGCTTCTTTGCTCTTTAAGAGAATTGAGAAGCCAAGAGATCCTTGGATTTCTTACAATAATGGAGGTTTGAAGAAAATGTAGGTTGAAGACTCCTTTTTCAAAATGAAAGTGCAGGCTATAATAGATCTGGACTAGGAAAGAGCTTGACTGACAATAGAAATGGTTTGAGATTGACATCAGGTCTTTGGGAGTCTTTAACCTTTAAACATGTATTGAATAGCTGTCAGCTGTTATTGGCACCTGGCCATTCTTTTTCTTTTAATTCTCAAATATTTATAAGTTACATAAATGAAATTGGCTAGTGACAGAGAACATCATCATTTCAGCAAGTGAGTTACAAAAATGAGACTGATGGAGGGCTTAAAGATAAATTGTGTATTTCGTCTTAAAAGGTGATTTTTGTAGGCCAGCAGATGGCATGGTGGTTAAAGTGCTGGATTCTATATGGCCAAGTGCGTGATTTGAGTCCTGTACCTGGCAGCCTGAAATATGTACTGAGTATGCGTGTGCGCATGCCCACTATCCCAGGAGGAGAGTGGATAAGGAATTTCAGGATGACCGTTCCCAAGAGGGGTGATTTCTCACTTTCTGTCTCCCTCCAGTGATCACGTGTACCCCGTGGCAAAAATCTTTTTTTTTTAAAAAAAGGGTGCTTTTGTATGTTTAGGTGTGGCATATTTGCACAGAAAATTATGATAATTAAAAATTACTGGGTTGGCCTGTGACCTACTTTGGTTAAGGGAGCCAGATCCCACATGGCCAACCATGGTTCAAACCCTGACCCCAGTCGTAGCTTGAACAACATGCCTGGCATGTGCGTGTGTGCCCTAAATATGGACAGGATGGAGAAATAGAGAAGGGTTTGCAGTGTGACTATGCCATGTTGGGGTGCTTTCTCCCTTTCTCTAACTCTGTCTCACTCTGGTGAGTGCATGTGCCCTCTGGACATTAAAGAAAGGTAGCATTCATAAAATTTGAGTAAGAGTTTTCAAAAAGTAAGCCATATTTCTTTCTCATGTCTCAGATTTTCTTTCATATTCTTTCACATATTTCAAAGATATAATTTTCCAATGAGAAAATATAGAGATAGATCATATTTCCTTGTAGATCTAAGTAACCTTAATATTTCAATTTTATGATTGTCATTGTTTTAATAAATTTCACTTCTTTTTTTTTGAGAGGTTTTCACTATAGGGCGCGTGCGCTCGCCAGACAGACAGAGACATAGAGACAGAAAGTGAGAAATCACCCCCCAGGGGGGATGATCACGCCACAATCCCTTCTCCTCCATTCTCCTCTCAGGATCTTGGGCACGCACGCACACGTGCCCAGCGTGAGTTTTAAGCCACCGGATCCGGGACGCAAACCGTGGTCGACTACATGGGAGTCCAGCGACATAGCCATTACGCTAACTGCTGGTTCCCAATAAGTTTCACTTTTAATTTCAATTCTGTCATGGGATACTCTGACAACTTCGTTGCAACAACAACAACAACAACCAAAAAAAAAAAAAAAAAAAAAAAGCTTCTGGGGGGCCAGCAGGTTGCATAGTGGTTAAGTTGCTGGATTCCCAACATGGCTGACCATGGTTTGAATCCCAGACCCAGGGGCTTAAGAAACACACCAGGCATGTGTGCATGCATGCCCAAAGTCCTGAAAGGAGGGAGAAGTAAAAGGAATTGAGGCTTGACCCATTCCCCATGGGGGATGCTATCTCATTTTTTCTTCCTCACTCTTTGTTATATTTATTTATTTATTTATTTATTTTGGAGAGGTTTTGCTATAGGGCGTGTGCACTCGCCAGAGAGACAGAGAGACAGAAAGCGAGAAATCACCCACCGGGGGGATGGCCACGCCGCAATCCCTTCTCCTCCACTCTCCTCTCGGGATCTTGGGCACGCACGCACACATGCCCAGTGTGCTACTAAGCCACTGGGTTCAGGACTTGAAATGCGGTAGACTACGTAGGAGTCCAGCGACATAGCCATTACACCAACTGCTGGTCCCTCTGCTCCTCTCTCTGTCTCTCTTTAGCAAACGCATATGCCCTTTGGCAAAAATTTAAAAATAACAAAATAAAATAAAGTTGTTTGAGTTGTACACTTCAAAATTTGCACAACATTTTTCTTGTTTACATGTTTTAACATTTAGTACTTTCCTGAAACATTAGAATCTGTAAGTTCTCACTTAAATGTGATAGTAATTAAGGTATTTATCATATGGTAATAGAGAGAAAAAAAAAGGTAGCTGAGCTCAAATCTTGAGCTCCTACTTTTTATGTAACTCAGCTGAGACTGTATTTCATGATCTATAAAACAGCACCTTCTTGAAGATGTCTAGAATTAAATGAGTGCCCATCATAAAGCAAAATACCTGGCTTAAAGGAGTCATTCAATAGATATTAGTTTCCCTCTATATGCTTGAGGGCAGGAGATAGAGAGTAGTAAAGGTAATACACGGTTTGGGATAAGAAAGCCCGGTTTCTACCATTTAAGTTTATGACTTGAGGCAAGTTACACACCAAAAATTAAATATTTGTCTTTCCTTCTGGAATTTAAGAACTCATTCTAGGTTGTTCCTGTGTTAAGAAGTCATTCTAGGTTGTTCCTGTGTATGCGAATTATCTTCCAACCACGCGCGCGCGCGCACACACACACACACACACACACACACACACACACAATCCCCAAAAACCCTTTAGGGGGTTTTGAATGATTTATAGATGTTCTGTGTTTCACTGATGGGCATGAGGACAGTAATCTCTGATTCTGAATAGTGAGTGATTTTGTCATTGAAGAAGGAAGGAAAATGAATTCTATGGCCTAAGACTGCATAGGTACCATTTTATTTCCTATGCCAAAAATGGAATAGATATTCACATTTTCCAAGGTTTGGGAGTAGACTTTTCAAGAGATTGCTCTGATTTGTCCAATATCTACAATAACTCCTAATATAGGGACTAGGAGATCTTTTCTTTCATCTTTAAAATAGGAATTATATAAATAATCATAGTGTTCTTATAAACTGGCCTTACTGTCCTTACGAGTAAGCATACACTGCATACCCCATAGTCAGAGGGAAAAAATGAACAAAAAACAATAGCAACAATAACAAAACTCCTTGTACTCTCAGGAAAACAAACCTGAAACAAGGTCACAAGCTTTTTAAAGAACATTATTTATTTAATATTATTTATTATCATCATTATTATTTTTAATTTCACCAGAGAGAGAAAGAGAGAAAGGGAAAATGAGAAAACAAGTCACCAGGTCCCGAACTTGAACCACAGTCAGTCATGTGGAAATCCAGCACTTTAACCACCATGCCACCTGCATGCCCCAGAGTTACAAACTTTTAAATAAAACTGGAGGGATCATCCTAGGCAGAGGCATAGAGAAACAAAGAAGTCTGATGTTATGATGTGTGTATTTTCTTTTTAATTATTCCAACAGAGGTGGTGGGTTACTGTGCTAGTATAAACTTTGTTTCAGAGACATTAGGTTGCCCTTGTCTGGATGGTCAGCTAGTATTTAATTAAAATAAGGCAATACTCCAGAGACAGACACTCCAGAGATAAGCACTTAAGCTATCATTTTTTCTTTTTAAAGTTTTAAAAAGTATCTATCTATCATCTATCTCTATCTATCTATCCATCTATATCTCTATATATCTCTCTATCTCTATCTATCTATCTGTCTAACTATCGATCATCTATCTATAGAGATAGGGACCCCCAACAGGTTCTTGCCATGCCATATCCTTCTCCCAGCTTTCCAGCCTGTCAGGATCATGTGTGTGTCTGGCATGCTCGGTTCAAATCAAGATTCAAACCCCAGGCCTTTCCATATTATGCAGTGGTACTTTACCTCTGGCACAGCTGGGCCAAACTGTTTTCATTTCTGATCAAAAGTAGATGCTTTATGAATTATCCAAATGGATATTAAGAATCAGGTTTCAATGCTAAAATTAGTACTTTTTACTAAGTGTAATGGATCTTGAAAGTTGTCTCCCCAAAGTGAAATCAGTGATATTCAAGACATAATGATTACTTAACATGATTTAGAGATGTAGTCCCCATCCACGATAAGAAATTAGCAGGGCCAGTGACCTGTTCCCTTAGACAAGCTCTTCTAGTTTACTTCCAAAGTGGCCCTGTGTCCTGATAAAGAATATTCTTGAATATCATTGAATGGTTAGCCCAATCCTACGACTGGAATATTGTCATAGTTTCCTTCGGGGAAAATTTCTTGCAAGGATTTTCAAGACTGCACACATATACACGAAACAAAGTTGGAACCTAAATTACTAGGATTTGGTATACACCCAAATTTTCTTTCATTTTATTATGGAATCAAGGTGGTGGTAGAACGAGTAACTGCCCACCACCCCAACCATTATGGTTACCTCATTTACTGAAAAGAACCTGAAAATTATGCATGATTTATTGTGTTATGTCAGTTCTCAACTGTATTTATCTGAAGACCAGCATCTTGGTCTAACTGGAACTCTGCATGTTTAGATCTTATGGGAGTGCAATGATGCAAAAATATATTAGGCCACCTTTAATAGTTGAGATAAGAAGCCTGGACTTGCTCTGGCAGGAAAAAATGAGGCATATTTCAAAATGAATTAGAGTGAATATGGACTTAGAAAGATAATACTGTTATAATGTGAAGGACAGAATAGAAAGGTAGAGAATGAAAGCAAGAACGTGGTGTAGAATGCTTGGGAATGCAGTTACAAGTAAGGATAAGGAAACCGTCTATTTCCAAGAGGTACAATTGACTGACCTTGATGACTAACTGGAAGTGGCAGGTAAAGAGAAAGTGTGACCAATGAGATAGAGTATGATACAGGGAACTGAGGTGTGAAATGGAGGATGACAAGGGGTTGAGTGATAATAAATCTGGCGGTGGGACCTATCTTGATGAAAATTACAAAATAGGTTAGTAGAAAGAAAAAGTACTAAAAAAGTATTAAAACAAGAGAACTAGAAGCAGGACAGTTAGAGTTAAATTATTTGTTCATAAAATCAATTGAAGATAGAATAGTAATGTCACCCAAAATTCTGGGTGCCATGTTATTAGAAGAAAAGTGCTAAGGCCTGATTCCATGGGAAACAATAAAATATAAAGTTATATACAGGGCAAGAGGAGTGATGTGAACAAATGAAGAGAGCAAAACCTGAACATTTTCTATCTTTGAAAAATATCAGACTTGAAAGGAACTGGCTGAGTGTGCCCTGAAGTCACACATTCCATCACTCACTCTGAAACAATGGCTCCAATCCTTGGGATTTGGAGTAATTTGGATTTTGGTTAAATTATTTTTACTTGCTATGGTTTACATACACCCCCCCCCCACCCCCCCCACATTCACATGTTGGAACTTGGCTGTATTGTAAAGATAGTAAGAGAAAACATGGTGTCACAAGGTGGAACTTTTGTGATTGATTAGGTGATAAGAGTGGATTGATTCATTCCTAGTGTGTTTAAAAGGACATACACACACACACACACACACACACACACACACATCAACACACAGAAACTCAAACTCATTTCTCTCTCACAATATGACACCCTACATGATCTAGAAATACTGTCAACAGGAAAACCCTCACTATATGTGGCCCCTGTAAGTATGTAAGTAAATAAAATATACGTAAATAAATCTCTATTCTCTTATATTTCCCCAAATCCAGTATTTCCTATTATTGTAATAGAATGGACTAGAACACTAATTGTATGATTCTCTGAGAAGCAATGAATATTACTGAGTATCAATAAATTTTCAATAAATGGTCAATGAGATCCAGCCTAGTGGCACTGCCAGCAGCAAACTGAACTGTGGCACAGGAAACCACATGGCTGACTATGGGTTTGGATCCCAGGACAGACTGGAAAACGTGACAGATATGTGAGTGCATGTCCAGGATCATAAGGATCTGGAAAACAAAGGAAAGGGTTGCAGCATGACAGGACCCTTTTCAGGGTATTTTTCTGTCTCTCCTTTTTTCTCCTTCCTTTGTGCATGAGCACACACTCTATTAGGAATGAAATTTTTTTTAAAAAAATCTTTCAAGTGGTCAATGAATCTGTTATTATCATATTGCCATTGTAGAACATTATGTCAAAACATTAGCTACACTTTCTGTTTTTCTTTACATTTTGACCTTTTCTTTTTTCCGAGAGTATTTTATGAATTCTCTTTTTTAGATGGGGTAAATATGGTGGCCAAAAACGAAGAAGGCATTGCTCAGCTTTGACTTCTAAATTATAGTTTACAAAAGTTAAGATAGAAATTTGTTTATCTTAATAGCCATCTTTTTGGAAGAGAAAAAAAAATGTGATAGAGCTAGGAAGCATGGGGATTCGATGGTGTTGGAGAAAAATTTCCATCACTGGAACAGTAGTCATTTGAACATAATATGTGTAGAAGGATATAAAGGAAGGTGACCAAGATTTAGCAGCTTCCTAGGTTTCTGAGAAGGGGCTTTCAGGATTCCAAGGAAGGGAAGGGGATAAAGAAGCTACTACGGTTTGAGGAAAAATCTGAGAGAACAAGGATTCATGTCTTGTCCCTCCAAGGAATATCTTAGGAAACTAAGCTTTGTAGGTAAATCATGTACCCAACATGGGACCTGTATGTTAAAGAGGCACTGGTTGAAGAAGATGACTATTTTTCTGTTTAAATGAGGAAGTGGAGGGATCAGCAGATGGCATAACGGTTACATCACTGAACTCCCATGTAGTTGACTCCCTGGACCCAGTGGCTTAAAATTACTCTTTCCAGGCATATGTGCATGCATGCCTAAACTCCCTCAGGAGAAAGGAGGAGAAGAGATTTCTTGCTTTTTGTCCCTCTTGTCTCCGTCTCTCTAGTGAGTGCACATGCCCTATCACAAAAATCTCTCTAAAATTTTTTTTAA
>NW_006160117.1:5816715-5889651 GCF_000334495.1 Tupaia belangeri chinensis | reverse complement strand
GGTAAGAGGGGGTACCCCCTGATTCATTCCTAGTGTGTTTAAAAGGACACACACACACACACACACACACACACACACACATCAACACACAGAAACTCAAACTCATTTCTCTCTCACAATATGACACCCTACATGATCTAGAAATACTGTCAACAGGAAAACCCTCACTATATGTGGCCCCTGTAAGTATGTAAGTAAATAAAATATACGTAAATAAATCTCTATTCTCTTATATTTCCCCAAATCCAGTATTTCCTATTATTGTAATAGAATGGACTAGAACACTAATTGTATGATTCTCTGAGAAGCAATGAATATTACTGAGTATCAATAAATTTTCAATAAATGGTCAATGAGATCCAGCCTAGTGGCACTGCCAGCAGCAAACTGAACTGTGGCACAGGAAACCACATGGCTGACTATGGGTTTGGATCCCAGGACAGACTGGAAAACGTGACAGATATGTGAGTGCATGTCCAGGATCATAAGGATCTGGAAAACAAAGGAAAGGGTTGCAGCATGACAGGACCCTTTTCAGGGTATTTTTCTGTCTCTCCTTTTTTCTCCTTCCTTTGTGCATGAGCACACACTCTATTAGGAATGAAATTTTTTTTAAAAAAATCTTTCAAGTGGTCAATGAATCTGTTATTATCATATTGCCATTGTAGAACATTATGTCAAAACATTAGCTACACTTTCTGTTTTTCTTTACATTTTGACCTTTTCTTTTTTCCGAGAGTATTTTATGAATTCTCTTTTTTAGATGGGGTAAATATGGTGGCCAAAAACGAAGAAGGCATTGCTCAGCTTTGACTTCTAAATTATAGTTTACAAAAGTTAAGATAGAAATTTGGGGTTTATCTTAATAGCCATCTTTTTGGAAGAGAAAAAAAAATGTGATAGAGCTAGGAAGCATGGGGATTCGATGGTGTTGGAGAAAAATTTCCATCACTGGAACAGTAGTCATTTGAACATAATATGTGTAGAAGGATATAAAGGAAGGTGACCAAGATTTAGCAGCTTCCTAGGTTTCTGAGAAGGGGCTTTCAGGATTCCAAGGAAGGGAAGGGGATAAAGAAGTTACTACGGTTTGAGGAAAAATCTGAGAGAACAAGGATTCATGTCTTGTCCCTCCAAGGAATATCTTAGGAAACTAAGCTTTGTAGGTAAATCATGTACCCAACATGGGACCTGTATGTTAAAGAGGCACTGGTTGAAGAAGATGACTATTTTTCTGTTTAAATGAGGAAGTGGAGGGATCAGCAGATGGCATAACGGTTACATCACTGAACTCCCATGTAGTTGACTCCCTGGACCCAGTGGCTTAAAATTACTCTTTCCAGGCATATGTGCATGCATGCCTAAACTCCCTCAGGAGAAAGGAGGAGAAGAGATTTCTTGCTTTTTGTCCCTCTTGTCTCCGTCTCTCTAGTGAGTGCACATGCCCTATCACAAAAACCTCTCTAAAATTTTTTTTAAAAAAGATAAATGAGGAAGTAGATATGAATGTAGCAAAATTTTATGTCTGAAATTTACAAAGGAGGAAAGTCTGGAAAAGTATGTGAAGCTTGTGACTGAGACCATAGCAAAGGCCTTGGCCCTTAGTGACCCCTGCTCAGTGTGTCCAAAAACCAGGTGGTAGCAGCTCAATTGAGAATGGGATGGCATATGTATCAGGTGCTTTTTTACCTCATCAGATAGCTATTAATACATATGAGTTCCCTAGAAACAGGTTCCTTAGGGGAAAAAGGGAAGAAGAACAAAAATGGAGAATCCTTATTTTCAAATAAGTGTTAACGAAAAAGTAGCTGATTTCCAAAAACTGCAAGTGACTGAGTTACTTTGGATTGGCAAGGTAAGAATTTTTTGCCATCAGTGAAAATGGAAACGTGAGAGCCAAGTTAAATGGTCTTAAGGTAAGGTGCATTTATACACATCTGACTTTTAGTACGATTTGGATTTTAAACTTGCTATATTGTTATTATGATTACTATTTAGTACAGTGTGGTCCTGAGGAAACAGTGTTTCTGGAAATAATAGGGGTCACGTTAAATACACCAGTAGAAAGGAGTTAAGGGCAGGCCTCTGACCACCACATGAACAGGAATGAATCTACTTTAATATGGAAAAGATGTACATGTAATTGCACTTGTTAAGAATCTCCCTCCCCCAAAACTATTTGAATAATTACTGTCTTGGCAGTCTTTGCTTCCCTCTCTCCCACTTTTAGGGGAATTACTTATACATTAACATTATCCAGATAATAGTTAAGTTTATCTTGTTTATCTTTTGTCTTTTATTTATTTATTTTTTTTTAGAGAGAGATTTCTGGTAGAGGGCATGTGTGCTCCCCAGAAATAGAAACAGAAGAAAGTAAGAAGAAAGCAGGAAATCAACCCCTGGGGGGGATGGCCATACCACAATTCCTTCTCCTTTCAGGATTTTGGACAAGCACGCACCCGCACCTGGCATGAGTTTTAAGCCACCAGGTCTGGAACTTGAACCACAGTCGACTATGTGAGAGTCCAGTGACATAACCATTACAGAATCTGCTGGTCCAGTTTATCTTGTTTTTCTGTGGGCCTAATGCATTCACAGAGGCATCTCAAGGAAAACCCTGAGTCTGATCCCTAGGGTTCTAACCACTCCTAAGGCAATATTAATTGAATTACTTTCCAAGAAAACTTTCTTATCTCTCAGAATGCCATTTGTTAATGTTTGCTTGCTTTATGATCCTTTTAAAAAAATGTGCCAAAGGGTATGTGCACTCACTGGAGAGAGACAGAGGGAGAAAGAGAGAAAGAGAGAGGGAAAGTGAGGGAGCACCCTCATGGGGCATAGTCATGCCACAATCCCTTCTCCTCTATTCTCCTCTTAGTATTTTAGACATGCACATACATGTACCCTGCATGTTTCTCAAACTGCTGAGTCCAGGATTTGAACCACAGTCAGCCATGTGGGATCCAGCTGCCTTAATCATCATGCACTTTATCTTCTTACTTAAAATACTTTAGAAAACCTGAGGGTTCAGAAGCTTCAGAGTAGTGATGAAATCCAGCAGGGTTACCCAAGTAACTTTTTAAAGTGCTTATAATTAGCAGGACCCTTGAAAGAAAATTCAAATCACTAGTAGTTAAGCTTCATATATTTGTACTTTTCTCATTAGATCCCACCATTTCATTTTCCTGTAAGTTTATTCTAGAGGACCCTGGAAATGTGGCAATGTAGACAGTTGCTTCATGTTTTATTATATCATTCATAAAATGACAGATTAAAAGCTGATCTGGAAATTACTAGTTTGGGCAAAATCATTCATATAATTCATAATTAAATAAACATATTCAAAAAAGGGTTAATAGATAAAATAAGATGTGTTTAGGTAATCTGCTTTTTAAAGTATCGTCTACTTTGTTAATTGCTCCAATAACAGAACATATTGAAAATACTAAATTTTAAGAGGATAAAAAATAATCAGGACTCAGTGTTTGATAAAATAAAGATTTTGCAAATAGACTTATTTTCAAATCCCATCTTGGCTGTTTACGGTAATATTTGCATTATCTTCTTGAGTAAGTTATTTAATCTCTGAGAGCCTCAGTTGCCTTATCGGTAAAATGGAGATTATAATATTGACCTCGTATTTTTTGTGAGGCTTAGCAAGAATGATTTTAAGTCTGTTTAGCACTCTGCTTGGTATTCATCCAACAAGAGCTCTGACATTGACAATTTGTTCATATTTCTTTGATGCAGTAACAAAAAATAATTTGTACGAACAGGAAGAAACAAAGAGTAAATAGGGCAATCAGCACTTAATACAAAAAAAGATAGGAAAAAAAACAGTTTTGTGGTAGGTTGGTGTCACTCTAATGGCAAGGAGAGAAGGGTAAACAGAATGACATTACTTTTCATGAGCCTGACAACCTATAATTTTGCCTGTGGATTTATTCTTCAGGACTCAGAAAATATGGCAGTGTGGGCAATTGCTTCATTTTCCTTTGTATCATTTAGTGCAAAACTGATAGTTGATGAAAGGAAAAACTTTGTAAATATGATTAAGAATTCTTTATCTCCCACACCACTCACTAACAGTTTGCATACACTTCCTAGACTGTGAGCTTATGTTATGCTTTTCAAGTGACTGAAAAAAAATGAATAAAACTTGAGTCCTCTAATGGGCAGTTTAGGACCTTTATTTATTTATTTTTCAAGAAGTTTTGCCTTAGGGCATGTGTGTTCGCTCGAGAGAGAGTGAGAGAGAGACAGAGACAGTGAGAGGGAAAGTGAAAAATCACCCCCCCAGGGGGAATAGCCACTATGTAATTCCTTCTCATTCTCTTACTGGGATCTTGATCACTCATGCATATGCACCCAGTGTGATTTTCCAAGCCACCAGGGCCAGGACTCAAACTGTGGTCAGCTATGTTGGAGTCCAGCGATGTAACTGCTATGCCATCTGCTGGTCCCAGTTTAGGACCCTTAAATAGCTCTAAAATTTTTAGGAATTTTAAGGACATAAAATTCCTGTTAAACTTTACACATACAAGGGACTTCAAAAAGTTCGTGAGAAAATGGAACTAAAATACAAGTTAATTTTGGTGCAAAAAAAAAAAAAATCTAAAGCCAGCTCTATGGCCTAGCAGTTAAGGGAGCCAGATTCTACATGGTTGACCATCCTAGTCAAATCCTGGCCTCAGCAGCTTGAAAAACTCACAGAGTGCATGTGCATATGTGCCCAGAATCCGGACAGGATAGAAAAATGGAGAAGAAATAAGTGTAGCAAGACTACCATTCTCCATTGAGGGGTGCTTTCTCTCTCTCTCTCTCTTTGTCATAGGGCACCTGTGCTCTCTGGAGAGAGACAGAAACAGTGAGATATAAGTAAGAAATCACCATCCCTAAGGGGGATGACAATGCTGCAATTCCTTCTCCGTTCTTCTCTCCTCTTGAGATTTTGGGTATGCATGGATAAGTGCCCAGTATGATTTTCAAGCTGCCAGATCCAGAACCCAAACTACAGTTGGCCATGAAGGAGTCTAGTGTCTTAACCACTATGTCACCTGTTGGCCCCTATGGGTGCTTTCTCTTTCTCCCTCTGTCTGTATCTTTCTCTCTCTCTCTGGTTAGTGTATTCATTTTCTGGCAATTAAAAAAATGAAATCCATGCATAGTTTTTTCGTAATATGCATTTTCTATTAACATTGTTCTCATGCTGTCCATTAACAATTACTAATTATGACTTCCATGAAAATAATATTTACTTGTCCAACTGGAGTAAAAATATTAGATGTATTATTATGAATACAATGCATTGTACTTGTGTACTTTTCTTTCTGTTGGTTCACACTTGGAATAAAAATTAGCCTGTCTAAATATAGCTAAATAAACAAGATCAAAAGACTATTGAATGAATTCTAAAATATCAGTATAGTTTATAATAACTGATCAATCTAAACAGGAACAAATTGAGATTCACTTTAAACTACTGTGCTAGGGAGCACAATTAAAGGAGACACTCCTTACCTATAGAAAAGTAGAGCTAGCCTTTCAGTACTGATTACAAGGAGAGAAAAAAATGAACACTCTCATGGCATTGCAATCAGTGTCTGTAATTTGTAAGTGCTATTTGAATTGCAGTTCTAAAAAGGGTAGGTGTTGCTTTACAATTTTCATAGGAAATACCTGTTGGCTCCAAAACATCACACATGTATTTCTGTATGTAAATAAATGCATTTACAAACTGAACATTCGAAGATTTTAAGAGCTGCTGCCAATGGTTATACAGGTAACTCTTCTTTCTCCTTAATAGCACAAGGGTAATAAACAAGAATATTCAGAAAGATCTATAAAAGAAGGACCTCATCTTACCTCCATCTAGTTCTTCAGCTCCGAAATGATTCCTGTAGAAGAGCATGATTTCTATCTTGTAACACTTGTAGATGGTCACCAAACAAACAAGCAGCAAGAGGATAGCACCAAGCCCTCCAGCAAGTTCAACTGTGTACATTAGCTCTAGAAAAAAAAATCACAAGGAATTATACAATGTTCACATCCAAAATCATAACTTCAGCTTAATTTCATGTTTTTCTGGATGAGACCAGATGTGGATAATGGCTTAACACAACCTCTTCCCTTTTTTGCATGAGAATTTGACCTTTCCATAACTTTTTAGTTCTGTTTCCTTGGAAACCAGATAAGGTAGTATGTGGTAACTATGTTGCTAAGCAACATTGCTTATGGTAAAAATGAACCTTGGTTGGTAGATTGCATTTGGAGTGAGAGAATTATAAATACCTGATCGGAAACTATAATATTGGGTTTGCCTAAGAGCAGTAAATCATATATAAACATATCCCTTGTGGATCCTGCAAGCCATACTTATGGGGTTGATAAAAAGAAATACAAGCTCTTTAGATAGAAAGCTTTTAAGCTGAGACAGCTTCTGTACTCAGTCAATATGAATCTTGATCCTGCTCACCTGAGCTGTCACCCAGGGGTGGGGAGCTTGGAGCTGAAGGAGGTGAGGGATCTAACACTGCAGTTCCTGGAGGATACTGTGGACTGATGCAGAGTGTTGGGGGGACTACCTAATGAATGGTTTCTGCTGACTCTGCACTGAGCAATGTTTCTTCTAGTATATCTGAATAGAGAGGCACTAAGGTGGTCTACCAGAGTTCTGGAGGCTGAATGCTTGCCTGAGCTTAAGAAGTAGGCCCTTTAGTGAATGTTACAACAGAATATACTGGAAGTATTGCCTTTAATTGAGCTATTTACATGTTTTTTCTTTTTCTTTGCTTCCCCCTTACTAGGCATGTTAATATGTTTTATTCATAAGAGGAATTTTGCTGACACTATTATATATAAGTTCTCCTTTTCCTATGGAATGTCTATATTACATAAAATTATTATCAGGCAAATTTAGGATAAAATATTTATTTCACTTTTCTCCTTAACAGCTTACAGATATTGTAACAAAATTAAGGTTACTGGTATTTAAATGGCAAGCCCTGTGCACAGATTTTGAAACTCAGTTTAACTAAGTGCTTGTGTATGCATGCTGTCCTTGATCACAGTTCCAATGTTGTTACGGATGAGTAACCCTTATTCCCTGTAGCTAACAACTAATTTGACTGGTACTAGTTTCCTTAACTACCATTATATGTAAATATTATTGAAATTGAAGCTCAAAATAATAATATTTTGGTACTATAATTTAGAACCCACCTACAGGTTACCTAATTTTGTAACTCATTTGATGTAAGCATAGACTGAGAACTTCAAAATAATCCATGGTTTTGAAGTAACAAGTACTCTTAGGTTATAAAATCACTCTTGAGTTCTCACAAATGGGGTGAAATGATGATGGGGGCAGTGCAAAATTCATGGTAAATAATCTGGACAATGTTGCCATCATTTTCTCACACGAACATCATTGTGTGAGTTTGTTTGCAGGTGATGCCACTTTTCCTGTAATAATTACAGAAAAAATCTCAATCATATTTCTCATTATCTAGTCTTCCATTCTTAATTCAACAGTTTAATTAAAAATATAACTATCATTTAATCAAGTGCATTTTTCTGCACTTATTAGAATTAAATGGTAGGATTTTATTAAAAGTGATTAGACTTTATGAATTTAAGAAAGAGAAAATAAAGTGAGTTATTGAATCTTTTAGAATCTAAGTAAATTAGTATGAAGTATGAAATACTGAAAAATACTTTTAGTAACTTCATTTGCTGAACCTTGTGAGGAACCACAGATAACAAGACTGCCACAATAGGAGGAATAAAATACAAAACATTTTTCATATGTTTTTACCCTGTTATGTGAACAGAAAGGATACATGAGTGGATAATACTATGGGGTACATTGGACCTTGTTCTTTCAGGATATGAGTTAAACTGCACCACACTATTCTAACTTAGGTCCATAGACTGATATATACAGGATAAAAACCTGATTTAAAATACAGTGGTTATGATAAGAGACATATGCATTTAGAATATGGTTTCCTTCAAGATTCATTCTGTTTTCCAATTTAGTATGCTAAGCACTTGGAATTTATCACTCTAATTTTTTTTAGATAGATTTTTTTCTTTTCTATAGGGTATGTGCACTCCCTGGAGACACACAGAGAGACAGAGAGAAAACAAGAAATCACCTCGTAGCGGTGATGGCCTGCTATAATCCCTTCTCCTCCATTCTCCTCTTGGGATTTTGGGCATGCATGCATACATGCCTGCGGTGAGTTTTAAGCCACTAGGTCTGGGACTTGAACTGCAATCAAGTATGTGGAAGTCCAGCAACATAACCATTATACCATCCACTGGTCCCAGCCACTCAAAATTTTTTTGCACAAGAAATGAGAAAAAATAATAATCTAGAACTTCCATTTCTAAACATTGCTAGTAAGAGTAGTATTCAATGGTATAATTACATTGGGAAAAATTTTTGTCCTAATCAGATCAAATATAAATCTACCCTATGAACAGTAATAGCACTCCTAGGTATTTACCCATAAGCAATATAAGCAGATATCTGAAATAAGACCTGCTACCATAATGTTCAGAGTAATCACAGTATTCAAACTCCTAGTAGCCACAATGGGAAATAACCCTAATGTCCATTAATAGGAGATAATGAACTGTTGTATGCCTATACAAAAGAATATACTCAGCAATAAAAAGAATGAACTAGTGATACACACAAAATGCATAAACTTCACAAAACTATGTTCAGGTTCAGGAAGCCAGACACAAAGTAATACCTGTTGTGTGATTCTATTTAAATTAAGAACAGATCAAAATAATTCATACTCATTTAAATAGAAAATGGATTATTTGGGGATGGTTGAAAGGTAAATGTATTAGAAAGGTACAAGAGGGAGCTTTCTGGAGTAATGGGAAAATTCTCTTTTGTGGGAGGGGGCGATATTCTTTAACTCATTTTAGGTGCGGATATACAAGTGCATGCATTTGTCAAAACTTACTGAGCTAAATACTTAAGATCTACACATTTCATATTTTGGTAATCATACTTGAATTCTTTATAAATTTCCTTAAAAATTATAAGTCCTAACTCAAGGCTAATGTGGGGAGAAATTCTAAAGGAATTAGAGAGTCAGGACACTTGGTCTGTTCTGAGTAACTGTCCAGGCAAGGCATTATTCTCCTATAATGTCTCAAAGCATACCCTTTGCATCTGGAGGCTTGGTGCCACTACTGGCTGTCTAGCATGCCTGAAGTGCCCATATTTAGTCAAATAGTTTTGGAAGCAATCAAAATCTATGTCTGAAACCTTCAATCTAATAAACAGAACTCTAATTTTCTTCACAGGGTAATTATAATATTGCTCTCTACATAGTTCTTTTTTAATTTTTAGAAATTAAAAACACATAAATTAGAGAAAAAAATGTGCGAAAGTATAAGTCCTTCATATTTTTAAAGAAGTTACTGACCAATTGTGAGTTACTCTCATTGCAAAATGTCATGAGTCATTGAAAAAATTATATACACTGCCTAGAGTACTCTATTTATGTAGCCAATCAATAATAGTGTCTGAAATGGGGTTAAGAAAAAGAGAGTAGGGTTCATGGAGCTTAGCTATTACAGAAATGGTCTTATGGTCTTATGTCACTTGAATAACTCCTTTAAGGTACAAATATATGTAAAGTCATATTAATATATACCTAGACAGTGAGCAATAAGCAAGCATAATCCTTCTGAGCCATGAATTGTCATTTACAAATAAGAACAGCAAAAACTGGTCCAAAGAAACAGCATTTACAAAAAGCTAATTCATCCTGAGATCCTGAGTCTCTGTTTTCCCCCAGATCTTTCTCTAGTATTACACACGGAAGCATGGTATTATTACAATGTCCTTATAAGAGGGTGAAGAATGAACCACCAGTCCTGCTCCTCAGTTACTACATTCTTTTTATGCAAGAGTATAATATACATGCCTACATTTTATAAATAGGTACAGATTAAAATTTTTTCCATTTGATTAAAGTCAGTCATGTTGGTTTATACAGCATGTATAAACCATCCCAAAGAAAATGGTACATGAGACTTAGTCTCTATATTCTTTTGCTCCAAGCTGTACACATTCATTAACATGAGTCCTACCAATTATTGCTTATCCATTGGGTCAGGACAAAATTACTAGGAGTTAAATTCTGTCACAGTTAAAAGAAATGATTTGGGCCCACTGCTGTATTTTATCTTTACATTACAATGTGAATGGTGTTGCCCCAGCAAATGTCATTTTCTCTTTGAAATGGGATCTGCTTTTTAGCTCTAGTTCAAGTTGCCTGGAGTGGCAGCATTTAAAAAATAAAAAGATTCCATTTCAGCACAATTCAACATCTGAGGATGGAAAGAGAAAGTGCAGACCTTTTAAAATCTGTTTAGCCTTTGTGTTATTTTATTAAAATGATAGACTCTGCCCCCTTTAAGGGACTGAGACTGAATATTGAAAATTGTAAAGCAAAATCACTAGGCAAAACCTAGGGGAAACTGGCATTTGGTTAAACACAACAAATGAACAAGTGCCAAAGAGTTCCATTTAAGGGCACCAGCAGTCGTTTAGTTACAGGCAATTAACAATAGTCCTTGGAAAGCTCCAGTATGGGCTAAGGGAAAACACATTGATTATTGTTGCAGTAGTAGACTGCTTTCAGAATAAATTGTTTCAATTTAAAACTAGATTTGCTACAAGCATTTTGAGCAATGACTACAATTTTTTCTTATCAAGACAGTTGGAGCAAGCAACCCTTTAAAAGAAACAGCTAATTAAAATAAAGCACATGCCATCTCTTAGTATATTGGATTAAGTTTCAAATAATAAATGCATTTGGTTTACACTAATCTTGCTGCAATTACCTGGTATAGTTTGGGATCTTACTCTTTAGCTGGCCTATACCTGGTGTCATTGTTTGCAAACTTTTTCTGCTACTAATCTTTGAAGAGGTAAATATTTTAACAAAGTAAATAAAAATTCATATTTATTTTTGAACTCTTCACTTGGAGTTTTCATGTCGTGTGTGTGTACGCGTGAGCACGTGTATTCTTGTCTACAGTATAATTGAAAATTTTAGGTGGCTCGTTCTCACACAGTTCATTTTAAAATCGGTGCATTCATTATATAAAGTCCTTTGAAATGTTCTGCCCTGATTTACATGCAGTAAAATGCAAGTTTGTGGGGGAAACGCATGATAGACACTGTAATGATCTCAGTTTATTCATTAGCTGCACCAAGTACATTTTTTCTCTCATTGTGTTATAAAGAGCTAAAGTTTATAAGGATTTATCCATCCACATAAATTCATATGCATATTTATTTCTCTGGAGCAGTATAACTTATTTGTTCCTGGCAGGAGGATAATTATGCTCAGCCTCCATAGATATTCAACTCAATTCTACAATACATCAGTGCAATTTAGAAGCAGTTATAATTTTTTTTCTTTTTGGTAACACATTAAGGAACTGAATTGGTATTCATATAATAGCAAGAAAATGTTTGGGGAGAGTATAAACTAGTATGTAAGGATAGTGGTTTTGCTCTTAACAAAAATCCTTTTTAGAACAAGCTAGGATACAACACCCAAAATTATAATAATACATGTGAAAATGACCCCTGATTGGAACAATTTGATTTGTGTGACTGAACATTTGGGAAAAAGATTACCTCCAAAGTGGTATATTTTGCCATTTTGGAAAGAGATTTCTACTCAAATCATCAAATTAACTTTTACTTAGTGTCAATCAAGAATGCAAATGTGGCCATTGGCTAGGACCCACCATTAGAGACTAGTTAAGAATAAGGTCCTACAAGCATTTGGAACTTAAATGTTACATGTGAATGAACTATGAAAAATGAAAGACTAGAAGGGGAAAAAATGCATCATTCTCTACAGAGTTTGCAAAAGTCTACCCTTAGAATGTGTTTTTCCTTTTCCCAAGCAGATAAGAAAGGTATTAAGTTTTTTTTCTATAAAGTAAGGAATATTCAAAAGTGGTATGCTTTATAAAATGAGGTAAGGGTCAGCAGATTGCATTGTAGTTAGTGCTGGATTCTCACATGGCCAACCGTGGTTCGAGTCTTGGACCTGGCAGCTTAAAAATCCTGCCGGGCATGTGTACGTGTGTGCCCAAAATTCCAGAAGGAGAATGGAAGAGAAAGGATTGTGGCATGGCCATCTATCTACCCTGGGTGATGGGGTGTGTGATTTCTTATTCTCCTGAAAGTGCATGCAGTTGGCTAAAAAAACAAAAACAAAAGATGAATAATGATTGTAATTGAAGAAAGTATGAATCCCTGAGTTTATATTAATTGTAAACAAACAAAAAGAGAAAGCTCTTCCTGAGAGTAGGATGCTGACCAGTATGTATTGAAGGAATGATAGCAGTAGAAATCACTATTTTTTTAGTCATCATAATGACAATAGATTCAAGTAAGAATTAATAATAGTGAAATATTGGTGAAGCAAATGAGGGCCAGAATGTGGTGCAGTGGTAATACTTGCACTGTGAGCCTGACTCATGTGGGAAAGTTCCAGATTCCTTTCTGGAGACTTCCCTGAACATGTTGAATGCTTGTGTGGCCCTTATCCTGGGCTGGCTGAACCTGAGGGTGGATCATGGCATTAGGACCCTGTTTGGGGTGTCTCCTCTCCCTCCTTTTGTTTCAAGTATGAAATAAACAAACAAACAAACAAAAGGACTGTTAAGGCAGGATATTTACAATAATGACAAAGGATATTATTTTATTTACTTATTTATTTTTCTCTTTTTAAAAGAAAAAATTTTCTCCAAAAAAAAAAAAATAAAGAAAGAAAAGTTTTTAGGTTTTGCATGTGCTTGCTGGAGAGAAGCAGAGAGACAGAGAGAGGAAAATCACCCCCCTAGGGGGATGGCCACACCACAACCCCTTCTCCTCCTTTCTCCTCTCGGGATTTTGGGCAGGTATGCACACATGCCTGGTGGGCTTTTCAAGTTGTTGAACTTGAACTACCATTGGCCATGTGGGAATCTAGTACCTTAACCACCATACCACCTGCTGGCCCCAGGACATTATTTATTAATGACTAAATAGACACTGTCTTAAGGAAGTAATCAGTAAAGGGACAAATTGGTATCATGTGCCCTCTGATTACTGTACTAAGAAGGCACAATATCATTTATATATTACTGTAAATAAAAACATAAATGTCCTAACTATGAGGAAATATCAGGCCAACCAAAACTGAGAGACAACTATAAAAAACAAAATCATCTTGCTTCCACATATCAAACATGTCAATGTTATTAAAGACAAAGAAAACCTAAGGAATGATTCATAATATTTTTAGAGATCTTTTTGCTATAAGGTACATGCACTTGCCAGACAGACAGAGACAGACATAGAGACAGAAAGTGAGAAATCACCCCCCAGGGGAGATGGCCACGCCACAATCTCTTCTCCTCCATTCTCCTCTCGGGATCTTGGGCATGCACGCACACGTGGCTGGCATGAGTTTAAGCAACCAGGTCTGGGACTCGAACCATGTTTAGTTTTATTTGTTATTATTTTTCAATTTGACCAAGAAAGAGAGAAAGGGAAAGGGAGAAAGCAAGCCACTAGGTCCAGGACTACAACTGTGGTTGACCATATTGGGGTCCAGCATCTTAACCACCATGCCACCTGCTGGCCCCCAATTTTCTCAAATTGAAACATGTACCGTACAATATACAATATTATTTTCATCATTTCCCATTTTCCCAAATTTAATAAATGTACTTCTGGTTATGTAAGAAAGTATTGTTTTTAGGATATTCACACTGAAGTATTTAGATACAATTTCTACAATTTAATGTGCTTGTGTATGTAGTGAGTTCTATCTTTTTAGCCACCTACCTATCTGTAGGAAAAGAGATGAAGTAAATGTGCCAGTATGTCACTATATGTGGAGAATATATATGGTAATTTATTGTATTATTTTTTATAATTGTCCTAAAATATCTGCAGTTTTTATTCTGAAATAGAAAGCTAAAAAATAAAAGACAGGTTGAATGGTAAGATCACATTATTGCAAGTGTTGTAATTAGAGCATATTTGGGGTTGATTACCTTTGGATTAAAACTGTATTATTTACAGCCATTTTATTCTAATCTGTGCAAAGTCTCCAGTTAAGCCTTCTACAAACATGCCTTCAAGTTGGAATTTTCTTTAGGAATTGTTAGCTGGTTTACATTGCCCAAAAAAAGAAAGTGGGAACCGCTCATGTTGGCATTTAAGTTCCTTCACTCCTTCAATTAAAGCAGCTAATTCACCTTTATCCATGATCACCCCTCTAATGTGAATTTTTTACCTGTTTTCCCAATTCTGTAACTACTGAGAATCTCTCCTTTTCTCAGAACCCAACCTACCAATCTAATAAGGGAAGGGAAAGATCTGCACTTAAAAAAAATTATTTATTTCCTGAAAGAGAGACAGGAATCCTTGGGAACCTGCAGTTAGCGTAATGGCTATGTCGCTGAACTCCCACGTAGTTGACCGCAGCTCGCGTCCCGGACCGGGTGGCTTAGAATTCACGCCGGGCACGTGTGCGTGCCCAAGATCCCGAGAGGAGAATGGAGGACAAGGGATTGCGGCGTGACCATCCCCCCTGGGGTGTGATTTCTCGCTTTCTGTCTCTATGTCTCTCTGTCTGTCTGGTGAGCGCATGCGCCCTATAGCGAAAACCTCTAAAAAAGAGAGAGAGAGAGAGAGAGAGAGAGAGACAGGAATCCTTGATGGGGGTTTCATCCCATGATCCTCCCCCAAGTCCGGCTTCCAGCCAAGATCATGGACATCTACAGGCATGCATGGCATGTGTGGGCAGACCCAGGATGCAAACTAGGAGATAGGCACTTTCAATGAGGCTTTTCCAATGAAAAGTGATTTGTCTAGGACACATACACCCTATAGGTTTTGGCCACTTACTGCATTGCATTATATGAGAGTTTTGTTCTTGGTTTTACAACTAAAAATGATTGCTTTATCTTAGAACCTTTGCTTTGACTATTCCCTGTGAGTGGAATGTTCCTCCACCAGATTTCTGTATGCCTCTCTTTGCTTCTTCAAGTCCTTGCTCATGTAGTATCTACTCACTTCCATTCACTGACCACTCATTTAAAGCCACAAACGAAAGGCTGCACTTTGTACCCACTTCTCTTTGTTTTGATTCTTTGTATCATTATACATTTACTTTTGTTACTAATAAGTGTATTATTGTTTCTCTTATGTCAAAATTTAAATTCCATCAGTGTGAGTTTGTTGTTTCTGGTATTTTTTTGTCTATATTTTCCCCAATTATCCAAGTGTCCTGAAAAATATCTGAAATATTGTAGTTACTCAATATTTATTGAAAAAATGAATGACTTGATGTTTAAGACAAAATGCAATTTTCTAAAAAAATATATTTTTATGTGTTTCTATTCTAAAATTCTACAAATATCTGTGTGAGCCATTTTCCTAGACAATGTATCATCAGGTTCAAACAACTGAAAGGTATAATTATTCATGTCCAGTCCATTAAGTTGGTTATAAAACTTCATTATATAGAAAAATGGTCAACTTCAAAGTGTAGATTTAAAAGATGTCCTTCATTCATAAATCCATATAATCTTTTATAGCCTTACAGAGGTAGGGAAGTTTGCATTCACCTGGTATTTGGAAATCAAATATGTATAGCTTTGCAATTTGATACTGTTATTTAGCTCTTCCTTTTCACTCATTCACTCATTAATTCATTTTATCATTGTTTAATAAGTATCTTCTATGTATCTTCTATGTATGTACCTTTTGAGTTCTAGCGATAAGGAGATGGATAAAATAGCTTCTTGCCTTAAAGGAACTCAGGTCTAGTTGTATAATTAGACATGTAAGCAAATAATTAATGACAAAATAAAAAAGCTGTTATGCCAGAGAAATAAGGGATGACAGGGAGACCCTTCAATCTCAGAGACAGAAGTAGAGGAAGGAAATTGGCACAGAGCTTATGCATATCATAAAGAAGGGCAGGAGCACACATTTACAGGAACATACTCCAAAGAACTGGGAAGAAGTGACTATACCACTAGATGACTAAAAATCAAAGCAGAACCCAAAGAAATATGAAAAAATCAGGAACTACCTCCCCCTCAAAGGATCATCACTCCTCACCAACAATGAAAATACAAGAGATCGCAGAACTGTCAGTAAAAGAATTCAGAATATTGTCTGTAACAATACTCAACAAGATGCAAGAGAAAACAGAGAACCAATTGTAGAAGATGAGAAAATCATACCACAGCATGAAGGTATAACTCCATAAAGAGATAGACACACTGAAAAAGAATCAAAAAGAATTTCTGGAGATAAAGAATACATTGCAAGAAATCAAAATATCCTTCAAAAGTATAACAGCAGATTAGACCATGCAGAAGAAAGAACCTCTGACCTTGAAGACAAAACTTCCAATTTAGTTCAAGCAACCAAAAAGAATAGAATAACCATTAAAAACAAGGTTAATAGGGACCAGCAGATGGCATATTGGTTACATTGCAGGACTCCCATGTAGTCTACTATAGTTCGAGTCCCAGACTTGGTGGCTTAAAACTCATGCTGGGTACATTTACTTGTGTGCATGCCCAAAATTCCAAGAGGAGAACAGAGGTGAAGGGACTGCAGCATGGCCATACCATATGGGGGGTGATTTCTTGCTTTCTGTCTCTCTGTCTCTTTCTGTATCTATGGTGCATGCACGTGCCATATAGCAAAAAACTCTCTGAAAAAATATGAGGTCGATAGTGGGAAATCCTAGACACCATTAAAAGGCCAAATAAATATTTGCATAATGGACATTCCAGAAGGTGAAGAGACAGGTAAAGCCATAGAGACCATCTTTAACAATATATCAGCTAAAATTTTTCCAAAGTTAGAGAGACATGCAGACATCCAAATCCAGGAGAGAACAAAGGACACAAAAGAGATATAAGAAGATCCTGTCCAAGGCATATCGGAGTCAAAATGGTAAAAATCATACAATATTCTAAAAATGGCAAAAGAAATATGCCCAACTTACTTACAAAGGTTACTGTGTTACTAATAATAGAACTCTCAGCTGAAACAATGCAGGCAGGAAAGAGTGACATTTAAAACTCTGGAAGAAAAGCAATTTCAGCTAAGAGTACTATACCCAGCAAGATTATCCTTCAAATGGGAAGGAGAAATAAAATTATACCCAGATAAACAAATGCTGAAAGAATTTTCCAAAATGAAACCAGCTCTTCAGGAAGTACTTAAGGGACTACTATATCAGGAAAGCTAAAGAGAGACAAATAGAAGTAAGAAAACACAAAACCACTAAAATAAGGGAAAGTTTATATGTATTTATAATTACATTGAATGTCAGGACTAAATATAGAATCAACAATTTTACACATATGCAGGTTTAAATACAAATCTACCAATAATTTGATAGACAGTTGTCTCCACAGTTTTTCAGTTTATATATTTATTATAATCATTGCTCATTGTATAAAACTAGATACTAGAGAAAAAGTCCAAAATGTTACAAGTAGCTGAGCATTTCTTTGGAATAATTTTTTTAAAAGGATACAATCAAGAACTTTGTAAGGCCTATAAATCATCAAATCATTCGCTTTACTATGTCTTTGCTTTTAAACATCTCTTTCCAATTTTTTTTTAATCTTTGCTTTTTCAAGGACTTATTTCTTCACACGCAGTACAGTACTATGATCTTACAAATACTCAGAGTTGGTGAGTGAAAGCATTCTTTTTCTATCTCTTCCTAATGAGCTATTGTTATATACAATTTTACCTATCTCTAGCTGCACCAATGATTGATAGCCACAGACTTTTTTCAGATTATAAACGCTTATCTCCTACAGTCCTCTACCTGGAAATTACAAATTCATCTTTAATTGGTTATGTTAACGTTGCCTTTGCTAATTTTTGAAATTGTTGCCCGATTTTTTAATCAATATGTTTTTCTTTAGAACTGTACCTCACAGTAAAGAAGGTCATAGACAATTCAGAAAATACTCCACCCACGCCGAGGCTGGACCCCGGCACAACATGTTAAACTTTGAAGGTGGTGAATATGTTTATATCTTCAATTTTTCTTTTACATACCATATACATGCTTTTAAAGGCCATTCTGTACCCTACAAAGATGTGTAAAGATTATATGTAACTCATAAATTACAATAAATATTTATATAGAAAAAAACTACTATATACTTAACACTCATCATAGTGCTAGATCTCTTGTATATGAGTGCACCAAATACTATGCCAAAGTATCTCAATTATGAGCCAGGTGAACAACTTACTCAGGGTGTGTGTTTCTGTTGGAGGATTTTAGGGATCAGACACTGAGTGGCACAGTGCAGGAGTGCCTTAAAATGTTTCAGGCAAGTAGTTATATACTCATTTCAAAGCAAATAGCATGTATTTTGTCAATAAATATTTCCTTGGGGGATTCATGATACCATTCAAACTAGGTTTCCCAAAATTAGATCAGAACCATAGGACCATGATTCTCCTTTGGGAGAAAATTGGCATATATTGTTTAAATGCACAATGTGGAGTTAGTAAGACAGAGCGTTATTGCAGAAAACCTTTCCTCTTTTAGATTATAAAAGTAGTGCTTGAAATGCCTCTATCTAAAGACCATAATGTGGATTTACACAGTTATGCATTTGCACAAACATGAGCATGCAACATTATCAGATGGGAACTCCATCTTAGATCTCATAACATTAAATCTGATGGAGAGAAACTAGACAAAGCAGGAAGATACTGTTACAATAAGAAACAAAAGCCGCCTTAGGTGACCAGCTTAGAAGATAGGGCTATTGTGTATCAAGGTGTCAAACTTCAAAAATGCCTTTAAAAAAATTCAGAAGAAAATATTTGCTTTTCACCTACTAGGAATCTTCTTAACATGTCATACAAACAGACAGGCACAGATGGAATGTTTCGAAACATCTCTTCAGAGAAAATTGTTAAAGTGAGGATGTCATTGCCATTTTATTCCTTTTTGTTAAGGGATACAATGTTTATCCTGAAAGCTATTCTCCACAGAGGATATACTGTCAGAGTTCAAACAATTCAGTCTTCCATTGGGAATGCTTTAGATTGGCCAAAGAACCCAGAACATCTGGACTGCGTAGATAACCAATAGGGGGAACCATGTTTTCTACAGAAACATTGGACTCTTAAAAAAATGGTTTGATGATTTAAAGTATATTCAATTGATGAATATTTCATAAAAATTTTACATATTAAAAACTGATTGCATTACAATACACAAAATGGGATGCATTGATAAATTTTGGAATTTTACATTATTCTTTTAATTTTATTCCTTTAGGAGTTTAGCGTATTCTTTAATTATTGAAAGCATTAGAATAAAATGTGCTCAGCAAAAGCTGCTGGTAATAATTTTTCTCTTGAGACAAGTTTCATTCAAAATTTTGGTGATTCCAGAGTTAGAGACTATTAAGTCAAAAACAATAATCAAATCATATGCTGGTTCATTTCTCCCAATGGGAGTAACAAAAATCTCTTGAATGTTTCTGTGTATTCTTTAATTATTGAAAGCATTAGAATAAAATGTGCTCAGCAAAAGCTGCTGGTAATAATTTTTCTCTTGAGACAAGTTTCATTCAAAATTTTGGTGATTCCAGAGTTAGAGACTATTAAGTCAAAAACAATAATCAAATCATATGCTGGTTCATTTCTCCCAATGGGAGTAACAAAAATCTCTTGAATGTTTCTGTTCATTCTCTGTTCTGCTTTTCATAAACATGCTCAAGAAAATAGGGGTAATTTTGTCTTGCTTTATTTTTTTTTAAAGATATTTTTAAGAATTTATTAACCTAACTTTTAAAACTTTTTTAGGGATTTTTGCTATAGGGCGTGTGAGCTTGCCAGAATGACAGAGAGAGACAGAGAGACAGAAAGCGAGAAATCACCCCCCCCCCCAGGGGGGATGGCCACGCTGCAATCCCTTCTCCTCCATTCTCCTCTCGGGATCTTGCGCATGCACGCACATGCGCCTGGTGTGAGTTTAAGCCACTGAGTCTGGGACTTGAACCGCAGTCGGCTACATGGGAGTTCAGCGACATAGCCATTATGCTAACTGCTGGTCCCATAAACTTCTTTTCTCCTACTAATGATCTCTGAAGAAATAGGAACGTTTGGGGACTATCTATAGCAGAACTTACCAATACTTGACTCCTCCCAAGAGAGCAGTAAATGACTCTGTAAACCATGGCAGAGTCTACAACAAAGTTGGTGGGTGGCTCGTATAGTTGAGTGGCCTCTGTAGTCAGGACACATGAAGGGACTCTCCTCAATTACAAATTTTCTTTTAGTAAAATAGCAATAACAAAGACCCGTTTCACCAAGAACAGGAAATTATTGTATTGCTTCATTCTTTGTATTGATTTTTGATGTGTGAAAATTACCAGCAGTTTGAGAAAATCATGTAGAAGTAAAGGTGTCCCCTAAAATGCAATGTTCTCTAATATAAACAGACACAAATTGGGGGCAAGGGTGTGCATTCAAGCAAATAGATTGCAACATATTTTTAAAATGTGTAAATAACTTGATTTTATAGCAAAGAGAGTAATTTTAGGTTTTTCTGTAAGTGTTTAAAAAATATTCAGGAGCTGTACCAAATTAATTATTTTCTCATCTTTTTTTTTCCTGACTGTATAAAAGATGCTTATTCTAAACAATCTGAAAAATGTTAAGAATTATAAGAAATTGAAGACCACATGGAATCATATCACCCTGATATAGCCACTATTAATACTTCAGTGAATGTTTTTATGAATTTCTTTCTAATGTATTAACTTTCCATGTAACCTTAACACAGGCAAGTGGCTGTGTATTTAAATACTAATATTACAATATAGCTTATTTTTAAATTTTTTTTCCTGGACAATTTGTAATGATTTTGTCCAAAGTGGCTTGCAAACTGTGTTCTTTCGGTAACCAGTTTAGCCTAAATAATTTTATTTATTTGTCTCTCTATTTATTCAACTACTATTAAATGACATCAGGTTTAACAAAACACATCTAGTAGGAATTTTTATACACCATAATGGAGCTTTCTTCTACATAAATAATAACCATATATTTTTTGAGAGGTTTTTGCTATAGGGTGCATGCGCTCTCGCCAGAGAGACAGAGAGACAGAAAGCGAGAAACCACCCCCTAGGGGGGATGGCCACGCCACGATCCCTTCTCCTCCATTCTCCTCTCGGGATCTTGGGCACACACGCACACGTGCGTGGCGTGAGTTTAAGCCACCGGGTCCAGGACACGAACCACAGTCAACTACATGGGAGTCCAGCGACATAGCCATTACACTAACTGCTGGTCCCAATAATAACCATATATTTTGACGAGTTTATAAATAGTCACACAAGGTATAGGGTAAAACAATTTGATTTTGGAGGACGTATAGATTTCAAATTTATTCAGACTAATTGCATTCTTTTACAGATGAAGAAAATATACTAGTATGTAAAAAATGGATGGCTGAAAATGTATTTTAATAGTATTAATTTTACGTAACCACAGAGTTGCCACTGACAGCAGTTTGTGCAAGAAGATAACCAAATAATATTTTATTGTGCTATCTTTAATGTATTGTTTTGAGTTACTTTCAATACTAAAGTATTTAAATAATATAGGCATATTGTTCATTTGGAAAAAATTAGAATTGCACCCATAGTTGTAAGTTGCCTTGCGACTGTGGGATAGGGTAAATGAATTTTCAAGTCATCCTTATTTCGTGTTACACACTCACTAGAATTATAATTTCAAAGTGATTTAAGTCAGGCCATTCGTTTTTCATTTTTTCAGGCTTTGATAATGGCCTCTTCCATTTTAGTTTGAATGAATTTGGCAACCATCACAAGAGAGTACTTTGAACTGCAATTGCATATCATAAGAAATTGTAATTTCTACTTTGCAGTTACAGGAACTTGTCATCTAAAGATGAGTCAACTTTACAAACTTAAACCATATGAAAATTTTGGGGAAGAGCATCTCACATTCAAGATTAGCAAAATGAGGCACAGTGATTCAGTAAAATCTGACAAATGATCTAATAGTTAAGTTGCCCAGTATCCAATATGTTCTTTAAAGATTCCTATACTGGGGCAGTTTACAAATGATAAAATTGAAGAACAATGACACAAAGAAATGTGCTCTATGTCACACAAAAACTGAAAGGTCAAAAACAAACCTCTCCAGTAACTGTCTTTTTATCATAGCTCATAATTTCTTTTTAGTCAATCTCCATTAATGTCAAACTTCAATTAATGATAATAACTCCTAGGTAATTTTAAAAGTGATGTCTGTATCACTTTCCTGTATGTACCACTGGATTTTCTTTTTGAATTAGAAATAAACTGTTTTAATTGCATTAAGATGTCCACTTTTAATTTCAAGAAATCAACCTCTCTATTTATTATTCTTCCTAGAAAACATGCTAAAAATAGAATATGTATTCTAAAAGTAGAGACAAATAGTTAACATATTTCTTACAGATGGCAAATGTAATTCTAAATACTAAAATCTGATACAGGTTACCATGGTAATCCATTGGAAATCAAAACACTTTTTTTCCTATTATATGACCTGAGAGAGTAGTTAGCATTTTTTTATGTGTCATGTCTAATTTCTCATTTTACTGTCCTGGTTGTCAAAGTTCAGAATACAGGAACTGCTTATTAAAAGTTATACCTTAGGTTTTATGACCCAGTTGTGCCATTTCTCAACCAAATGCAGGAATTCACAGCCATAAAAATGCACAGGCATCTCCCTCTTCCCAACAATGTTGCTTTAATGCCCCAAGATGGGGACAGATATTTTCTGGCAGCAGAGACTCAACTACTAAAGAATGACATCCAACCCAGTGATCTGTCCATAGATAGCACTCAATACACATTCATTGAATGGAAGCAATTCGGTTGCTTTTTCACACAACAGCATTACAAGAATTAAAAGCAGCCTACAAGTAAAGTGAGATTTCAAGTAGAACAAAAAAAATCCTCAATCAACAGGTTGTTTCGACCTAGAAATAATGGGACTATGAACATGGTTTGGAGAATGCAGTATAAGTAGTAGCTGGGTGGTGGTTATGATATGCTATTGTAATTGCGATTTCTGATCACATGTGGAATTCCAGTGGATTCCCTTGGTCCTCTCTTTAGGTTTACTTTTGTTTTCTAGTCTCTGTTAGATTCTAGACAAATGTCTGTTAAAAGGAATTACACTTTGGGGCATGTACAAACACTTCATCAGTTTGTTCTACTGTGCTTTTCTTTCTTTCTTTTCTTTTCTTTTTTTTTTTTTTTTGCCTATTTTGCAGCTTTGTCAATGGCCAATAATTTGTGGAAGTTTAATTCCAATACTATGCCCACCCATCTTCACTACATGTAATTGATATTTAGCTATTTACAAGTATTTAAAACAGTGAATTAGTAATATTTACTATATACTATAACCCTTGTTCCTCTTCATTAATTGCTACTTGAATAGATTGAAATATATGTATATATCCATACATATGTTGTTGAGACCTTCCTAAGTGTATTTCCTTTTTAAAGAATGTGATGTGTAGGAACTCTGTCCAGTAATGAGGGCCCACCTCAGTTAGGAGGTTAATTATTTTAATACTCCACAAGAGTGCCCTCTCAGACATCTCTCTGAGTAGCAAATGTGTTCTATATAGCACAATTTCATTGAATACATGAGGCAAGTAACCTCATTAAGAGTAGAGTGTGAGGGCAATGTACCAATGTTCAAATAGGTTCAAAGGTGTTGACTATGTATAAAGAATGAAGCAATTAGTTGGAAATAGTCCTACTGACTGGCTTTACTCTGCTTTCATTCCTTTCTCATTTAAACAGTGAGCTCTAGTTGCTCTTTACCCACTATATTTTATCAAGTTTATTAGAAAGAAGTATTGTCTAGGCCAGGGCTTTGGTATACAATTTGTGGTCCACAGACCCAGCAGCAGCAGCAGCAGTACAACACTTGATTGCAATTCATCTTGAGTCCCATCCCAGCCTCCACCTCAACAAAGAATTATCCAGTCCCAAATGTCAATAGTGATGAGATTGAGAAACCCTAATATAAACTAAGTTTAGATTATTCAGAATACATTTAATCAACCCATTAATGACACTTAATAAGTGGGTTAGGTGACTTGAAGTATACATATCAGAGATCTTTATAAAAATGTTACATTTAGTTAGAAAAATACATAAACTCAGTAAAAAATATAAGTAACTTCAAGTGACTATGACTATGTATAATTAGATTTTTAAGAGCATAGGCCCACACAAATGATTGACAGAAATCATAAAAATGGAAGAGTTTATCAGTCTTGGCTACCAATAATGGTTTTGTCCAGAATTATTATCTTGTTACTTATTAATTGAAAAACAAGCTAATTATCGGCAGATAGTAGTATTTTTCTTTCCTAATGAAGATGACCAAAATGGCTACAAGGCAAAAGTATTGGGTTGTCGGTAAAGTAATGACATATTTTTGCCTAGAAAAACATGTCACAACTTTTCCGACAACCCAATATATTCTATAACAAATCTTCATGATGTAATTGTTAAAAAAAATGGGATTAACAGGACTGTGAGGATTGGTTCCATGTCTTAGCAATCGTGAATAGTGCCATAATAAACATCGATGTGCAAGCACTTTTCCAATGAAGAATTCTTCTGTCCTTTGGATAGATACTGAGGAGTGGAATTGCTAGATTATACGGTAGATCTATTTGTAGATTTTTGAGGAATCTCCAAATTATTCTCCACAGTGGCTGTACCAATTTACATTCCCACCAGCAGTGTAAAAGAGTTGGCATATATACTCTATGGAATATTACTCAGTCATAAAAATCAACAAAACCCTGGCCTTTGACAGAAAGTGGAAGAATATGGAAGATTTACTGCTGAGTGAGGCAAGTCAGGATATGAAGGAGAGACATTATATGTCATCACTTAACATATACCAAATGTCTGCACTCTATGACTGAAACTGATTGACTAACAGTTGTACAAACACAAAAGATGGGTGTGAATGTCAAATGAGGTGTGTGTGGAGGAGTGGGGCCTAATGAAGGACATTTGGAGAAGGGATACAGAGGTAGAGCATTGACGGGGTGGGGAGGTGTGGTTATCGGTTGAAGATATTGTGACCAACGGGACTGGGGAGAAATGTTCACATGTTGAAATGCTCACACTGTAAGCTAAACAATGTGATTGAAAGTATATACAAAAATAAATAAATAAATTTATTTTAAAAAAACAGGACTGTGAGGAGATATTCCACTTTTGAAGCAAAAATTATGTTGGGATTACCCTGATACAAATCATATACTGGTATAGTATCCCTTATCCAAAATGCTTTAAGACCACTAGTGGTTTGGATTTTGAATTTGGGGGGGGGAGGATTCTGGAGTATTTGCATAAACATAATGAGATATCTTTGGGATAGGACCCAAGTCTAAATATGAAATTTACTTTTATTTCATATATACTTTATACACATACCCTGAAGATAATTTCATATAAAACTTTTGTATTAGAGCATTTCGAATACAACCCATCACATGAAGTCAGGTATGGAATTTTTCCACTTGTGGTATGATCACACTCAAAAAGCTTCATGGGGCCAGCCGGTGGTGAGGTGGTTAAGACACTGAACTCCCATATGGCAGATTGTGGTTTGAGTCTTGGACCCAGAGGCTTGAAAATCATGCTGGGTGCATGTGTGCATGCCCAAAATCCCAAGAGGCAAATGAAGGTGAAGGAACTATGGTGTGGCCATCCCCCCTAGGGAGTGATTTCTCACTTCCCCTTTTACTGTCTGCCTCTGTCTCTTTACAGTGATGTGTCTCACTCTGTCTCTCTCCAAAGACAGAGAGTTTTTGCCCTATGGCAAAAAACTAAAAAAAAGTTTCAGATTCTGGATAGATTTCAGATTTTTGGATTAGGGATGCTCAACCTGTATTCTATCTAAGGAAATAGCTCTAAGACTTAATTTTCATGCATGTAACTGGGGGGCAGTCAATAGCCTTTTTTAATTGTACATATTAAGAAGCTCAATGATACAAAATCATTAGTATGACACAATTTGTGCTATTGGCATTCATAATAGCCTCCAAATGTGTCTGTTTGTTTTGGCATTAGTTACCAAGGGAAAAAAAAATACAGAATTGGGGTCAGCTATTTAGCTGTCTTACATAACTGAGGAGCAGAGAAACAAGAAAAGTGTCATAGGACTGAAAAAAATTTGATTCAAAAATGTCAAAATCTTAGCCAAGGAGAAATTTTTTTTTAAAACATTATGGTTCAGATCTGGAAATGCTACAGTAACATGATTACTGTTACTTAATATTTTGGCATTACACAAGCTAAAGCTAAGTAAAAGTAACTCCTCTGTGGACACCAACCCATCTTTTAGTGGGTCATTGTCTTTCTAAGGAGGTGTCACCACATGGAGAGGTAGGAGACTTTTATATTTGGGCAAGATAAGGCCTTCACGTACCCTGAAATCAGTGGTCAAAATGTCAAATAGCCTTCCCCAAGAGAGGTTTATACAGTTCTATAATCTTATTGTATCTCTCAGTTAATAAATGCACTAGGCAAATACTAACAAGAATAGGGGCACACATTACAAAGATGATTCATTACAAGAAAGGATAAGGAGTCCACTGGGTCTAAATTTATCCAGCTTTAAAACAATGCATCCTAAATGATGTGCACGTTAATTACATTACTAAAGATATTTTGAGGACTGGAGAGTTTATTGAGAAAGTCTAATTCCTATCGATTGCATTCTTTGGAGAAAGAGAGTATGCACAAGAAACAAAATGGATTTGAGGGAGAACAGAGAAAACCTAGATTTTTACCATTATTAACTAGTGCTAGGTCTTTCAAATAGATATTTTGCCAGTTCCTAAAGTACTGCATGATGAACTGTCATATTATTATAATCAACATAAGTAAACATAACCATTCAGAACAGGATTGCTAATGAATGTCCTTAATGTGACAGTTTCAAAGTCAAACATTCACTAGGAAGCATAATTCTATATTAGGAATGTGTAATATTTTAAAAGTAGGTGATGCCATTCTAAATTATGTTAGTCCTTATTTCCTGCTCATTTAATCTTATGAGTGGCTAGCACAATGGCAGACACATAGAAGGTTCTTAATCATCATTAAATTTATGAATAAATGAGTAAAGTTCTCGTTAGGATAGCACATTCAAACCAAAGTAAATCTATCATGACATCAAAGTCAGAATCAATGGAACAAAATTGCTGCAGCTATAGCTGACCATTTTAAAGAAACATGAATTAGAATTCAGGGAATTTTAAATGTAACACATGATTGTTGCATCTTTTGTTACCCAAAACATCACGTAGTCCAAAGAGACACCATGTACTAGCTTGTTAATATCTATTGGGTGCTAAGTATATGTCAAACACTATGGTAAGTATTGACCTACATGAGTTCATTTATTCCTCACAGCTGCTCTGTGTGACAGGACTCATTATTCCCATTTTATAGAATAGATTTCTGAGGCTCAAATGCATTAATTCAAGATAGCACAACTAGTAAGCACAGAGTTGGATTTGAACACAGTGTTGTTCCAGAGTTCATGCCTTTAAGCATTAAGATGCTTTGCATCAGATAATGAACATGTCCACACTATGAGGTCATTCAGAGTGAGAATATGGAAAAAAAGACAGAAAGAGTGAAGAAGGAACTTAGCACTTTCTGATAGGTACAAAGGTGAATAGTCCTGAGACCAGAATAAAATGTTGCTGAATATCCATCTGGACTATTGTTTGTGTAAGAGAAATAGAAAATATAAAAACTAGATGGCATAGGAAAGGTTAGAGTATAGTAGAAAATGGAAGGTAAGTGTTTAGTGCACATCAAGGCAAGCGGTAGCCAGTAGAAACCTAAGCAATGGCATTTAAGTAAAAGATTCAGAGATTCAGATATGGAATTTGATCAAGTGCAGGCAATAGAAGGAACAAGAACTAAGTCATAGAGAATGAGAACTAAGTTAGTAACTAATGTGCCAACACTTTACTTTGGTTCTTTTTGAAGCTAAGATCTAACACTCAAGCTTGCTAGGCCAGGAACTGGCAAGGAAAACTGAATAGAAGTAGCTGGCTAGAGTGGTATTACTCCTTGCTTTATGCAGGGCAGTCATAAACCAATATGGCTCCATGGGCATTGCCCCTTCAGTGTTTTTTTCTCTCTCTCTCTCCCATTGTATATTTGAGTACAATATATAGTAAGTCAAATATATCTATGTTGTATGTCTAACATGATTCTAACTGTCCAAGTATTCTTTTCTGGCTGCAGAAATTAACAACTTTGTATATTCTCAAGGAAGTTTTTTTTATAGTCCAATTTCTTGGTAGGTTTTCAGCTGGCTTTTGCAGAATTAAGATTCTTTTATAAAGCTAGAAGAATGATCCAGAATGTAGCCTAGCTCAAACGTAGCTGAATTATTTATTATACTATCCCCTTGGCATTAAGGAAGAATGATCTGATACATGGGAGCAATGTTTCAAAGAATCCATAACACTTATTGGAGGACTCTGAAATCATTTTATTATATCAACAATACTGAATAAAAGGTAACCATGGAGGAAAAATGCTTTCAGAACTTTGGCATAGGAATGTCCTGAAAACTTTGCCTGTCAGAAAAAATGACAGTTCGTGTTGTACAAGATCTGTATTCAACAAATGTTTTAACATGTCTCTCTAGGGAGGTTTTAAAAAGGAAGTCTTTGAAGGCCTATAAGTTAAGGAATTTATGAGTCAATGGCAGAAAAATATACGATTAATAGCGACAACTTCCACTTCTCTTAGCTTTAGTTTTCTGAGTACTATAGCAACTTGTTTACTAATCATGTAATGGCTAGCCTGAGAGAAATTTGACCTTTGCAGAGACCTTATGATCAAAGATCCAAACTTACTGGCTTACACATGCTTGTATCTTGCCCTTCTGAACCTTGCAGGGCTGGTGAAGTTGCAGTTATATGATATGTTGACCAAAGTCCTTTCTCTTTCCCCAAGCTGGGTGGAAAAGATCGTTCCACATGATTATGAGCCTCTCAAGAGCAGACTATTCCATTTCTGTCTTTGTGAACTGATGACCCATTTGCTTTAGCTACCTTAAAAGGAAGACACACTTTCACTTTAAGAGGGACTTTTGGAGTACATAACCCTGAAGGACTCTTAGTTTTTGTTTGTTTGTTTTGTTTTGAGGGATTTTTGCTATAGGGCAAGTCTACTTGCCAGAGAGACAGAAAGGGACAAATCACACCTCTAGCAGGGATGGCCATACCGTACCTCCATTCTCCTCTCAGGATCTTGTGCACACACACATGCACCCAGCATGAGTTTTAAGTCACCAGGTTCACAACTTGAATCATGGTCAACTACATCGGAGTCCAGTGACATAACCATTATGCCATCTGCTGGTCCCAACTCATAGTTTTTGATGTTTTTATTTCACTAAGAATAAAGCACTGTTGGTTTAGACACATATTTGCAAAACATCCTGGAAGACTTAAGTACTAAAGAACAGTCTAACATTGACTGAAAATTTCTTTTTCAAGTATAGGGAATCAGACATCACTGGAAAAGCTTTTTCAAACTATTTACTTGATTACTCATTTATTTTCTAGATGAAGGAGCGTTTTAGCTTTGGGCAACTTAACCTTAGGCTACACATACTAAAAATAGCTCAGGGAGTGAGCCCTTCTTGGCGATGTGCTTCTCTGTAAAAACAGAATTTTAATAGCTTTATCCTTAGATATAATTCATTTTCCTTCCTCTCTCCTTAGGATTGCTCTACAACGGTCACTTCTATCTTGCCTCAAAGGTGAAACATTCCTCCTTCAGTACTCTTGAGGAATTGGTTCCAGAAATGCCTGAGGATACCAAAATCTGAGGATGCTCAAGTCCCTTACATAGTGTCAGAATATTTAACTTGCTGGGATCAGCAACTGGCATAATAGCTACGTCACTGGACTCCCACATAGTTGACTGCAGTTTGAGTCCCATACACAGTGGCTTAAACTCACACCGGGCTCATGTGCATGCATGCTGAGGATCCTGAGAGAAGGGAGGAGAGGGATTGTGGCATGGCCATCCCCCCTGGGGAGTGATTTCTTGCTCTCTGTCTCTCTGTCTCTCTTTGTCTTTCTGGTGAGTGTACACATCCTATAGAAAAAACGTCTCCAAAAAAAAAAAAGAATACTTGCATATCCTCCAATATATTTTAATCATCTCTAGACTACTTTCAATATCTAATAAAATGTAAATATGATTTAAATAATTTTATACTATATTTTTTATTTGTATTATTTTTTATTGTTGTGTTCCTTTTTTTACTTGTTTTTAGGGGGATAAATTTTATTTGTGACGGGTTGAACTCACAGATGTAGAACCCATTGATATGGAGGCTAATTGTGTGTGTTGTCTGAGTCAAAAATGTTTTTTGTGGGACCAGCAGTTAGTGTAATGGCTATGTCGCTGAACTCCCATGTAGTTGACCGCGGTTCAAGTCCTGGACCTGGTGGCTTAAACTCACGCCAAGTGCATGTGCATGTGTGCCCAAGATCCCAAGAAGAGAATGGATTACAGCATGGCCATCTCTCCTGGGACGTGATTTATCACTTTCTGTTTCTTCATCTCTCTCTGTCTTTCGGGTGAGTGCATGCACCCTATAGCAAAAACCTTTCCAAAATAAAGTTTTTTGTTAAATAATTAGTTTTATTTAACTTTATTTATTCATTCATTCATTTATTTTAATTTGACCAGAGAGGGATAGAACAAGAGAGAGGGAGAAAGCGGAAGTGAGAAAGCAAGCCACCAGGTCCAGGACTTGAACCACAGTCAGCCATGTGGGAGACCAGTGTCCTTAACCACCATGCCACCTGCCGACCCAAGTAAAAAATATTTTTCTATGTGCTCTGTATTTTCTTTCCACTGTCTCCATTCTTGAGGAATAATTCAAACTATATAACTGAAGCATGCTCAAGAGAGACCAGAATGGTAAAAAGACTTCATTCATGCAAATGAGGAATGAAGAGGAGGAACTAAAGAAGTTGAATCTGGTGAAGAAAAGGTCCAGCAGGGTCATTGTGACTCATCAAACATTTGAAGTGCTGTCTTGGGGAGGAGTGCTTGAAAATATAGAACTAGGGCCAACAGTGAAACAGGAAAGCTTTCTAACAGATTGTTTTCCAAAGATAGAATGACTTTCCTTGAGATGAAATGTGATCTAGTAAGACAACTTGGGAAGATATTATGGAACGATGAGTAGTTCAATTACACAACATTTCAGCTATTTCCAATAGAGAAGCTATTGCTATCTTTATACAGATACGATATTTTTACTCAAATTCCTTCCTTGATTGACTATATATTAAGCTACAGAAAGAGATATCGTATTGCTAGTAGCTGCTTATCTTTTTCCTCAACTCACATCCCAAAAAAGTATAAATTATTTTAATGCTGTAGTCACCTTGACAATAGAGGTATCTGTTTTAATAGCTTTCAGTAACATTATTCAAAGGGCATCTATTGCCCAATGATGTAGGGAGAACAATCTTCAATGTTCTCTTTCTTTTCAAACCTCAAAGAGTCTAGGATTAAACATGTGCTTTGAAATTAAAATCACTGGAAATCTGCTGAGTAAGAGAATATTAAGTGTACTTGTCCCAAAGAATAGAAAGTTTTCACATAGTATAGTGTAGAAAAAATATATACATACATATTTTCTTGTAATGTACATGAAAAATTTCACTAACTTAAAAACATGGCTCATATTTTACAATTGTCACTCATTTCAAACAGTTCAATATGAATTTATATATAAATTTAACCCAATATATAAGGTGACGGGCTGCTGTGGAATCAGAGTTAGCAGAATCAGACATTGCACCAATCACCACCTATCCTACTTATAATTAATTATTATTAATCATGGGAAAATATTACATACGTAAAAGTTACCCCAGACAGGAAACAAAAAAGTTAAAAAGTACTGTAATGGGGAATCCATCATAGTTCTTAAACTAAAGGAATGTGGCCTTCTACTAAGGAACACAGTCTTTGACTTAAAACCACTTAGGTTACTTTTAATAACTTAATGCCTATTTCTCATAATAAATAGCATGCAACTAAATACTTTCTGCATGTAGGCTCTGTATTAAGTCCTTTACAAGCATCATCTTCTATTCTTACAACACACTGAAGAATTGATACTATTGTTTTCCCTGTTCTATATTAAGAAGTTGAAGCTTAGGGAATTATTTTTTTAAAATTTTTATTTAGTTAGTTTTAATAAAGAATTGTTTTATTTAACTTTATTTATTATTGTAGTTTTTCAGTTTGACCAAGGAGAGAGACAGAGACAGAGAGAGATCGAGAGGGAAAGTGAGAAAGCAAGCCACCAGGTCTGAGACTGGAACCAGCAATGCAGTCATCCATGTGGAAATCCAGTGCCTTTAACCACTATGCCACCTGCCGGCCCCAGATTAGGGAATTTAAATAACTTGCCCAAGGTTATACAGTCGGAATTAAAGTAGAGCAAGGAATCCAAATCTGACTCTAGAGCCTGAGCTGGTCACCCTTCCATGATGCTGTCTGCCCTGATGGCCCTACTGCTAATGTGACTTTTTTATTTAAGATAAGTTTGCACAGAAAAACAAAATTTCACTTCTTCTTTTTGGTTCCCAGTGATTTCCTTCACATGGTATGTTCAGTTGACCAGTCAAGCTTAGAAAGTCACACTCACCTCGTTTATGAAGGAGAACACTGGCATGTCGACGTCCATTTCCATTTTCAACATAACAGGAATAATTTCCCAAGTCACCTTCCTCTACAGAGTCCACAATTAATGAGATGGAAACTTCTTGTTCCCCAAGATGCTCCTTAAGAATTCTAAAATATAAAGTAAAACGAAACAAAAAAGCCACACAAACATACACATACATGAGAAAAGAAAGAAATGCAGATGAATCTGAAGTGAAAATATCTACAGAATCTGTGCTTCAAATCTGGCTATGGATTGATTCTATGTTAATTAAATTATATCATGCCCTTTTCTTCTTCACTTCTAATGAGAAAGCTTGTCTTTGTAGATGCTAATGAAGTTGCAGTTAATTATCTCTCTTAGCAGGACAATCACACTGTCATAATAAAGAGGTGAAAGAGACCTTGAAGAAAAGTTTACAAATTGCTTTCTCTTTGATAAGAAATATAACTTAAAGGTGAGATAAGAAAACTATAATGTCTTAGGCTAGAGGGTCGAATTACATATCAGGCTATATTTAAAGAAAAAAAAAGAAAAGAAAAATTCTGAGTTATTTTGACATTTCAGTTAGATCCTGCAACCTGACTTTTGTTAATGATACAGACCAATTGCCTATTTTAAAAGAGATAAGAAATTATAAACTTGTAGACTAAAAGTTCTGATAAAGCGTTTAATTCTGACATTTAAAATTAATGGTAAATGCTCACTAATTTCACTGTGATTTTATGAATCTGTCAGAGCAAATGAAAACTTCAAAAGAGGGTTTCCTTCTTTGCTCTAAATTAGTTCAGTTCACACTCTCACATGCTTGGTAAATTGTCTTTATGCAACATTCCCTTCTGCAAAATTTAAAAAACAGACCTTTCTAAAAATTTTCCTGAACACAAAATCAAAAGTGTTAAAAGTTAGGAAATGTACTGGGACCAGCAGGTATGGCATAGTGGTCGGGGAGGGACTCCAACATGGCAAACCACTGTTTGAGTTCCAGACTGGTGGCTTGAAAATCATGCCAGGTACATGTTCATGCCTCTCCAAAATCCCTGAAGGAGAATGGAGGAGACGGGATTGAGGCATGGCCATCTCCCCCAAGGGAATAATTTCTCATTTTCCCTCACACTGTTTCTTTCCTCTCTAGTGAGCACACGTGCCCTACAGAAATCTTAAAAAAAAAAAAAAAAAAAAAAAAAAAAAAAAAAAAAAAAGAGGAAGTGAAAAAAAAAGAGGAAGTGTATGGTCTTTCTTTACTTTTAACTTTTCAAAGAGTACTGGTAAAAGATAAGAGTGAAGCCTGATATATAAAAAACAGGCAGAGGAGTATTTTAGTACATATTGAAAAAATGCCCATGTAGGCCTTCTAGAATGTAAGTGGAGGATTCTAGAGTGAGATATTCTTGTATACGTGTTGCCAGTAAAAGAATCCCAATAGAAATTTCCTTATATGACAGTTTTATATATTGCTATTGAAAAACATCTCTTAAATCTTTGATAAAGTTTTTAAAGTCTTGACATTTAAAAAGAGAAACTGTGGTTAAAATGCTGATCTCTGGCATCAGCAGGTGGCATAGTGGTTATAGTACCTGCCCCAACCATCATGCTACCAGCTGGCCCTAAACTCATAATTTAATTCCATTTTTCACAAATTTTTCTAAGTCCTGTGTATGTGTGTGTGTGTGTGTGTGTGTGTCCCAAAATCCCAAGAGGAGAATGGAAGAGAAGGGACTACAATATGGCCATCCTCTGGGGGGATGATTTCTCACTTCCTCTCTGTGTTTCCAGCAAGCGCACACACCTTGTAGCAAAAAATCTCTCCAAAAAAATGGTGCTTTCTACCCAGAGGATGCAACTATTTATGGAATAACATTTAGAAATGATCATTGTGTTGACTTAGTGTAACTTAGTTATTATTACTAATGCCCTTGCTTATTTACATTACGAAAAAATATAAGTATGTCTTTCTAAGCATAATTTCAGTCAGCACTAAATAAGATTTAAAGGTAAATGAGTAAATAATATATTTTTAAAAGAGCCTTAAGAATTATTCCTTTTAAATTGACGGTACTTTAAAATGGTTATTCTCTTGGTATCAGTCCCACTATTTAACTTATAGTTTATACCTTAAAGTCAGACTAACAAAAGTGGTGAAAGCATTTTGTAGATCCTTTATTACTTCCACCTAATACTTTATATTCTACTTGGTGACTCCAATATGTAAAAACATAAAAGAAAATGACAGATTATGTATGAGTCCTCATACATTGTTAATGTTTCTTCTCAACAATTAAAGAAAAACAAAGTTCATACAAATGAAAGGCATGCTATCTATCTATCTATCTATATAATTTTGATCTCACATTCAGAATAATCCTTACTGAAACATTCATTTTTATTTCTCTTAAATTCTTTTGAACTGCCATTTATGTTTTCTCATTTCATAGCCAGTTTCTTAATAGTGTTTTATTTCTGTGCTATTAAATATAGTAGAATTTTTATTCTGATAATAGTGAAACCTAAAATAGTTCTTTCCTTTCAGCTCACTTTCTAGTCACTAACAGAGCAAGTTAAAAGAAAAAAAAAAGTTTACCTAATGTCACTTTCCCAAACTCGATTTTCATCCAGATCTTCAATAAACTTCTCCCCTTTCATCCAGTAAATTAAAGGACTGACATCTCCGCTGTACCCAAAGAAAGCTCTGCAGGTTAGATTAGCTGAGTCGCCTGTGGAGAAAAGTGATGGAAATGTGTTAGAAAACTACTTGTACACACTTACTTTAGGCGAACTGGCAGGGACTATTTTGATCACTTCGTTGATTTAATGAAACATCTTTTTAAAAGAGTAATTTTTCAGGTATTTTCAATCTTTGTCAAATTTATAGAATGTGTGCTTTATACAGCATGGCTTGTTTAATGGAAATGAGAGTTACTTCTAAGATTTTGAAGAGGACTAGACAGTTATGTTGTAGAATATTCCAATTAGGCTTGCCCGATGTTTTCTCCCAGGTAGACTGAGGTTATGAATTATTGGGAAGGATACCACAGAGGTAATTCACCCTTTGCAAAGCATTATATCAGAGGGTACAGAGTGTTGATAATTATAAGATTTTATAAGGCAAAAGAAGCTCTTTCTCTGTCTTGAAGGTGCAAAAGAGAAAGGAAGTAAAATCTTTAGCTGTAAAAGAAAAGAACTATACATCCAAGATCCCAAGAAAGTGTTATCAATTTTTTTCTCATAAGAAATAATATCCAAGATTTCAAGAAAGTGTTATCAATTTTTTTCTCATAAGAAATAATATTTTAATTAAGAAAACTGAGATATACACAGGTAGAAAAGCCCATTAAAAATGAACAGATCATGATAATAATATTTGGGATTTTTATTAGAGATAAAATCAATGATAAAATGTTGTAGAAATTAGTTTCTTTTGATATGATAACAGGAGGGCCCATCCTCATGATGAATACAGATTGGTTGATTAGTTGTTAACGGTATGTGGAAGACCTTGACTAAAGGGAGGAAGTAAATTTTATTTTTACTGGAGGTAAAGTTTATTTTAGGACAGTTCATGCAACTGTTATAAACACCTGATTTACCTAAGTCTTGGCTAGAATTAGAGATCTTAAATACTCCAGATCTTAAATACTCCAGTATATAATATTGGATTGTCAGAAAAGTCATGACACGTTTTTGCATAGAAAACGACTTCTCCAACCACCCAATAGTTTTAAGATCTTGTGGCCTTCAAGTGGGGCCAGAAATCAGGAGATTGGATAGGTCTTGTCAGAGCGACACTAGTTTGCATTGGAGAAAGGAAACTCTCAGAGATGGGTAATGTATGAGGAGCTAAAAACTAGAATGATATTCTGAGAAACTGGAATCCTCAGAGGTAAGCTCTGATTTAGTAATGAACTCCTCCTGAAAGTGTGCTTATAAGTGATTCAACACAGACAAATGCAGACTATGGGACTGAACTATGGCCTGATGGTTAAGGGTGCTAGATCCCATGTGAACAACCATGCAGTTTGAATACAGGACATGGTGGCTTGAAAAACATGCTAGGGTGTGTGTGTGCGTGCGTCCATGCATCCATGTATGTCTATGCTCAAAATCCCCAAAGGATGGAGAAGCAGCAATTGCAGCATGACCACCCTCCACTGGGGGCTGCTATCTCCCTCTCCCTATCCCCCCCACCTCTCTCTTGCACACACACACACACCCTCTAGCAATAAAAAAAAAATCAGAATGCATTTAGATTCATGCTTTCTAAGCCCAGGCATGAATATCTATAAATTCAATTCTTTTTTTTCCACTTTTTTATATTAATTTTTTATATAAATTTAATCATATTATTTAGCTTACAAAGTGAACATTTTAGTATGTGTGTGAACATTTGTCCCCAGTCCAGTTGATTATCTCCCACCCCACCAATAACACCACACCTCCCCATCCCGTCAATGCTCTCTCTCCGTATCCCTCTTCCAAATGTCCTTCCTTAGGTCCCTCTTCTCCACACACTCCACTTCTGGTACTAACCCCCATCTCTTGTGTTCAATTCTGTAAGTTCTACAACAAGAAAAATTGTATTGGATAAAATTAAAATCTTATTCTCATAACTATGTTCACTGTATAAGAATAATTCATAAAAACTATTCTTACTCTTCTAGTATTTCTAAGATAGTATGTGCTATAGTTTGAGTGTTCCCAGAGAAACTTACACTGAAACTTGACACCCAGTTGAACAATGTTAGGAGGTGGAGTCTAGTGGGAGGCATTTAGGACATGGGATGGTGGATCCCTTATGAATAGATTAAGGCTGCCTCCTGGAGGAAAAAAGTTCTAACTAATTAGTTCCCACAAGAGCCCATTGCTAGGGATCAGCAGTTAGCGTAATGGCTATGTCGCTGAATTCCCACGTTGTCAACCACGGTTCGAGTCCCTGACCCAGTGGCTTAAACTCACATGGGGTGCATGTGCGTGTGTGCCCAAGATCCCTAGAGGAGAGTGGAGGACAAGGGATTGTGGTGTGGCTATTCCCCCTGGGGGGTGATTTCTCACTTTCTGTCTCTCTGTCTCCCTCTGCAAGCCCACGCGCCCTATAGCAACAACCCCCCAAAAAAAAAAGAAAAAAAAAAAAAAGAGAGACCATTGCTATAAAGAAAACTGGCTGCACACAGGTTTTTCTTCTTTTCATAAGCACCTCCTGGGTTTTCCACTTTTCCACCATGGGGTGAAAAAGTCAAAGCCCTCACCAAGAGCCAAGCAGGTGCCAGCTCCATGACTTTGGACTTCCCAGCCTATACAATTATGAGCCAAGTAAACCTCTTTTCCTTATAAATCACTTGGTCTCAGATATTGTCATAGCAACACAAATGGACAAAGACAGCATGAAATATTGTTCTCCTTTTCTCTGATCTCTGTTCATGTCTGCATATTCTCTAAGAGGTTCCTTATGGACTTTGATGCAATATATCATAGTCATCACTGGTGACCAGATAAGGCAAGTCCAGAAAATGTCTAACAGCTTTTAAGAGCCAAAATGAGGATCCAAATAGGTTTCTTAATTATAAGTTTTTGTACATTAGTATTTTCTAAATATTTTAATATGAAATTCCCCTCTCCTTTAGAGAACATTGACATTATGAAATGGATCATTTAATGTCAATATCACTGATTGGAAATCAACCACATATTTTTATGGAAAGTGTCAACCAACATCATACACACTTTTAAATAAAATACTTTGTGTTTACATTTTTATATGAGCACAATTTGACTACCTATTACAGTGCCAAGGCATTCATGAATCAAGAGCAAGTCTCAAAATACAAAATGGTATGATGATGAATAATAATATATGCTAACAGAATCAGAGCATATTGAAGAGTTTTAAAAACATGCATGTCAAAAATGTAGACAATCTGTCTTTTAAGATATCAAGTTTTGGGGTCAGCACATGGCCTGGTAGTTAAGGCACTGGATTCCTACGTGGCCCAATGCAGTTCAAGTCCCAGAACTAGTGGTTTGAAAATCATACTAGATGTGTGTGTGTCCAAAATCCTGAGAGGAGAATAGAGGAGAAGGGGTTGTGGCGTGGCCATCCTCCCTGGGGGAGGGGTAATTTCTCACTCCACCCCCTCAAGTGTACACACCCTACGGCAAAAACCTAAAAATAAGACATCCTATTTTGGGCTGGCTCCAGAACCTAGTGGTTAAGGGAGCCAGATCCCACACAGCTGAATACAGTTTAAATTATGGCCTTGGTGGCTTGAAAAACATACCAGACTGTGTACTTCTGTGCCCGAAATCCCAACAGGATGGAGAATAAGGAATTGTAGCGTGACCATACCCTACTGGGAAGTGCCTTCCCTCTCACCCTCTCTCCCTCTCTCCTTCTCTCCCTCTCTGTCTCTGTGGAGTACATTCACCTTTTGGAAATTGAAAAAAAAAGAAAGATCGACTTTCAGATTTTAGATGAGACTTACTTCCTGGAACTCATAAATACAAATATTTACATATTTTCTAATTTTCCATTATAATTTTACTAAATATGGGACTTACACCATCAGAAACAGAGTCTGATATTCCTTAGCAGACAGCACAATAGAAGCCTTCATTGACACCTGAATTTTTCTCTAATATCACCCTTCTTTCCCAGATCAATTGACTTTCATTTCCCTGTCCATTCCCTGCACCAGCTGGTCATCTGCTGCCATACCGAGAAAATGGCTCCTGCACCCATGTAAGAAGCAGTTTGCTTTCTTTATCAACTAGGTTCACTTGGTCTTTGACCATCCACCTTGCCTCAAGCTCTAGTACTGAGAGATGCCAGTGCTACGGGGAAATCTACAAGAACTGTCTTACTTGGGCTGGGCTTGCCATTGGTCAGAGAGTAGAATTTATGCAATGAATAAAAAAGGGTGGAGAGAAGACTAGGAAAGTATTTCAGGCAGAGAGCAAAGACTGCAAGTGAGAGAAAGCCTGAAAATTTTGAGAAAGCCAAAAAATAATTTCAGAATCGCTGAAGCTGTAATGTGTATGGGAAAAGAGGGAGGATTAAGGGAAGAATAGAGCATCAATGAGGGCAGAGGAGAAGCATCCCTGTTCTTCTATGTAGGTCATGTTGACTATTTTAGGTTTTCATTTAAAGGTCAACGGGAAGCTAGAGAAAGGCTTCAAATAGGAGATTGACATAATTATATCTCCAATCTAAAGAAATGACTCTTACTATATTTTCAAACCCCAAAATATAAAGGATCAAGAAGAATCAAGAAGATTACAGTATTCTAGGATCACTTTAAGGAATAGTCACTGCCAAGACTGGATTATTCTTTTTTTTTTTTTTTAAGTTTTTGTTTTTTTAATTTTTTTGACCATAGAGTACGTGCACTCACCAGAGAGATACAGAGCAAGACAGTGAGAAATCATCCCCCGGGGGGATGGCTATGCCTCAATCCCTTTTTCATTCTCCTCCTGAGATTTTGGGTATGCATGCACACACACCTGGCATGACTTTCAAACCACTTGGGTCTGGGTCTCAGACTGTGGTCAGCCATGTGGGAGTCCAGCACCTTAACCACCATGCCACTTGCTGGCCCCTGTACATAATGTCTTATAAGGATAATGCATAGTTTGTAACAATGATCACAGATTATGCCTTTTATCAGTGTGATATTAGGAAGACTCTCAAAGCAGAGGTTATTAAATAGGAAGTCTGATAAGATAGAATTCTTTTATTTTTATAATTTATGTGTATCACTGTGTGTGAGAGAGAGAAAGAGAGAGAGTGGGAACCAGCAGTTAGCGTAATGGCTATGTCGCTGGACTCCCACGTAGTCGACCGCAGTTCGTGTCCCGGACCCGGTGGCTTAAAACTCACGCCGGGCGCGTGTGCGTGCGTGCCCAAGATCCCAAGAGGAGAACGGAGGAAAAGGGATTGCGGCGTGACCATCCCCCCAGGGGGGGAGATTTCTCGCTTTCTGTCTCTATGTCTCTCTCTGTCTGGCGAGCGCACACACCCTATAGTGAAAATCTCTCCAAAAAAGAAAAAAAAAAAAAGAAAGAGAGAGAGTGAGGGAAGGAAGGGAGAGAAATTGGGGAGCTGCCAGCTTCCTCTCAAAATAGGAAGGACAGAAAGGCAACTTGAGCAGTGCTTGTTCCGTAAAGAGATTGTTTCTCTTAATTGTACCAAATTGTGTGACTGAGCAAAAGGTATCACTCCCATTTTTCTGCATAGCTTTGTCAAAGGGAAGACACTAGAATCCCAGTCAAGTCAATCTTGAGAATAGGACAGGCGAAGTCAGATTCATACCTGTTACTCCATCCAAGGGTCTAAGTTGTGTTAAGAAAAGTTGGGTCTAGGGGCCGGCAGGTGGCATAGGCTCTATACTCTCACATGGCCGACAACAGTTCGAGTCCTAGACCTAGAGGCTTGCTTTCCTATGTTCCCTTTCTGTCTCTCTCTGGTGAAATTAAACAAATAATAATGATGATGATAAATGAAATAAAATAATTCTTAAAAAAAGAAAGAAAAGCTTGGTTCAATCATTCCCTGGGGAATGGGAACTAATCACACATGTGTCAGAAAGCTGTAACCTTGGAGCCCAAGTGTGTATTACTACTTTGTTTATTACCTATTATTATCATGTTTGAAAATAGGAATGAAGGATTATCATCCTTTCCGTTCAGGTTGAAAAGGAGCCAGGAGTTCATAGAAATTCAAAGGAAACCATGCGGCCTAGGTCGTCCTTTATTGTACTTATCCACCCAATAAGTACAATAAAGATTAATAATGACAAATAGTAACTAGGAAAATAAAAATTATGTGACTGTGTTTGTACCTTGGGTTGATGAGAGAAGACATGACAATTATATAATAGGATTTTAGCATCTGAGATTTAAGTAGTCCACTCATGATTCATTTCATTTTCCCATTCTTTTTGTTTATAAGAGAGAGCAGGAAAGAGAGAGACAGAGAAAGAGAGAGAGAGAGAGAGGTGGGAGAGAGAGAGAGAGATTTTGTCAGGTCTTGCCATTGCAATCTTAGGCAGTCTCCTAATTAGCTAGGATTATAGGCTCATGTTACCACACCAGGCTTGTTAGGTTGGTCCAGGATTTGAACCTCAACCTTCCATGTGGTTTCAGCCTCTAGCACCAGTGTCCTACTGCTTACACTACCGTGACTGGATCCATATCCTCATGCTTGTAAAACTTATATTCCCTGCATTAAATGATCATTTCTATCTAGCAGACTCCTGTCCATTAAGTCTGAACTAGATTAACAAATCTTCCAAAAGACTGCCCTGACTTTTCAAGAAATATTCATTCTGTCCTTTCTACTACCATAGCCCTTAGGACACATCTGTGATGTATCATAATATAATCCCTATAATATTTGTTTCCTTACATATCAAACCCAGCAACTAGAGCATGTATTCTCCAAAGGCAGAAATTATATCTTTATTTACCTTTGTTATTATCAAGGCCCATAACAGTATCTTAGATATATTAAAAACTGAATAGTTTCAAAATAATTAATAACCTATTTAATATCTTTTGAATTTGCATCTACATTGTCTTCCTTTCCTTAAATTCTCATTCATTAAGGCTACGAGTCTTCTTAAAAATTTTGCTGTAAGAGGGACCAGCAGTTGGCGTAATGGCTATGTCGCTGGACTCCCATGTAGTCGACCGCGGTTCGAGTCCCGGACCTGGTGGCTTAAACTCACGCTGGGCGCGTGTGCGTGCGTGCCCAAGATCCCAAGAGGAGAATGGAGGAGAAGGGATTGCGGCGTGGCCATCCCCCCTGGGGGGTGATTTCCTGCTTTCTATCTCTCTGTCTCTCTCTGTCTGTCTGGCGAGCGCACGCGCCCTATAGCAAAAAAAAAACCTCAAAAAAAAATTTTGCTGTAAGGCATGTGTGCTCACCAAACAGAGAGAGAGAGTTAGAAATCATCATCCAGGGCAGATAGTCACACCACAATCCCTTCTCTTCCACTCTACTCTCAAGATTTTTCGTGTTTTTCAAGCTATCAAGTCCTGACTTGAACTATGCATAGTTGTCATGTGGGATCTGGTTTCTCTTGAACAGTACACTACCTGGCTGGCCTAGCTACAGGTCTTTATTTCTCAAAGGGCCAAATCTATATTGTAAATGATCCTTCACATTGAAAATGCAGCACTTCCTCATGTGGATATTATTTCACTGGTGTATTATTTTCAAAAAAATCTGTAAGCAGTTTTTAAACCAGCCACTAAAAATAAAATGATAAAAATAGAACTAAACTATCAAAACAAAGGAAATAAACAATCAAAACATAAAACTCCTTAATTATTTTGCTACATTTTACTATTCTATTTTCTCTCAAGAATATTTAAAACTATAGTATCTATGTGGTGGAAATACTATATAAATATGTACTGCTGCACACCTCTGCAGTTTTTAAACCAGCCACTAAAAATAAAATGATAAAAATAGAACTAAACTATCAAAACAAAGGAAATAAACAATCAAAACATAAAACTCCTTAATTATTTTGCTACATTTTACTATTCTATTTTCTCTCAAGAATATTTAAAACTATAGTATCTATGTGGTGGAAATACTATATAAATATGTACTGCTGCACACCTCTCCCAAATGCACATTTTTTTATTGTCAGAGGGTGCATGTCCATGTATAAGTACACATGCACAAGATAGAAAGCGCCCCTCAGTGAAGTATGACCATGACAAAATCCTTTTTCCTCCATTTCTCCATCCTGCTGGGATTTTCAGGACACATGCATATGTACTGGCGTTTTTCAAGCCCGGGACCAAGATTCAAACCACAGTCAGTCATGTGGGATCCAGTATCCTATGCACAAGGTTTAACTGCTAGGGTTAGCCCCCAAATATACTTTTAATAGCATTATGGTGGTAGCTTACAATCTGTCATGGTGGGAGTATTTACCCCATAAATTGGTGAATGCTACAAATCAACCTATAATTTACTCTTTTGTTGATTGTCTATACTTAAGACAAAGATGGACAAAGTGCTAATAATGTGAATTAAATTTAAAGGTGTGTCATGTCTATAGATGTTGTATTGGAATGGCACAAAGATTGAGAAAATATTCTACTGAAATTCGATTCAGCAAACACATTACTTACATCACTGATGAACAACTGAAGTTCTGACATGTGTCTCCATTGTTTAATTCTTATTTGTGAATGGGAACCAAAATATCAACCACATTTGTGGCAGAACTATACTTGGAGAGCCAATTTTAAACATTTGGCAGCACATGATTGTGTATAAAATTGTTTTGAAAGATGTGGTATTCATATTTTAATAGCATTTTTGAGATATGATTCACATACCACAAATTTATCCATTTAAAATATACAACTTGGTGGTTTTCAGTATATTCACAAAACTGCAAATAGTAGCACAATCAATTTTAGAACACTTCCATCACCCCCCAAAAAAACCTTGTACTAACTAGCAGCCACTCCCCATTTCAGCTTCTGGAAATGACTAATTTACTTCTACTTTGGGCCTTTATGGTGTAAATGGAATCATACAATATGTGGTCTTTCATGTCTGGTCTTGTTTGCTTATCTTAATATTTTCAAGGTTCATTCATTCTATAGTATTTATCAGTACCTTATTCCTCTTGTGGCTAAATAATATTCCATTGTATGGATATACCACATTTTGCATATTCATTCATCAGTTAATGGGTATTTGGGTTGCTTCTACCATCATCATTATGAATACTGCAGCTTTTTTTTTTAAGTTGCCAGAGGATATGTGCACTTGACAGACAGAGAGAAGAGGTGGGTGGAGAGAGAGAGAGGGTGGTGAAAACATCCTCCTCCCATGAGGTATGGTCAATGCCACAATCCTTTTTCCTTTTTCTCCTTCCTGTCATGATTTTGTGCATGCATACACATGCACCCAGCATGTTTTTTAAGAAACTGGGGTTCAAACCACAGTTAGTCCTGTGTGACCCGGCTCATAGTACACAGTGCTTAACCACTGTGCTACAGGGCTATTCCAATACTGTTGCTTTGAATAATCCTATACAAGTTTTTCTATGGACATGTTTTTATTTTTAGCGAGTATATAACAGGGCACAAACTGGCTAGGTTATAGAGAATTCTATGCTTATTGTCAAAAAACTTACCTCCATTCCTTACCAGATTTTGATTTGGCAAGTATGAAGGCTTTTAGGTATTTGAATTTTTAATAAGCACCTCCAGGTGATTTTCATGCAAGAGGTTACAGTTAACTGGAACAATTTATTTCTTAAAATCTGTCTAAGGTATAATTGGGGCTACAAAAAGGAACAACATTGAGAAACATTTGGGTAGGGCTAATTAGCAGGAAGTAAGGACTCATAGGCTGGAGAAGAGGAAAGAGAAAGAATAGGGTTCACAATTATGGTAATAGTGGATAAAGAGATAGTTTTTGAAGACAAGATGTAGGATATACAACTGGTCACTTATAAGCCAATCCAAGCTATAAAAATGTATTTATCTTCTAAAGGAATGTAGGGAACAAGTTGTGTTTCAGTGGAAAACTACTCATTGGTCAATGGCATATGGTTATGGTTAGGATAATGCCTTGTCCCCCAAAGACATATGAGTTGAAACTTGGTTGTATTGAAAAGGTGTTAAGTGAAAACTTAACCCTTTCATGGTGTCCCAAGGTGGGGCCTATGGGTGTGATAATGTCGTTGGGGAGGGGCTCCTATTCTGGTGGGTTTATAAGAGGCAGAAGGAGACCTTAACAGACAGAAACTTAGGAACCACTGTTCTGCTCACGATCCTGCACTCCACCATGTTGTAACCTTACCAAAAATTAGCTCCTGGACCTTGATCCTCCAAACCATGAGTTGAATAAACCTCTAGTTCTTTATAAATTACTCGGTTTCAGATATTTCTGTTAGCAATGTAATGACGGACTAAGACATACACCCTTTTGAGTTATCAGATTCTTGTCTTTTTACTGTCTTTGGGTTTTATTTAATTTATTTTTTGACTTTCCATAAAGTGTAGGAACTGATGTGTAAATTCTCTCCCTTCTGATAGTGACTTGAGTCTCCTATCCCCTTCCCCAACCTAGGGAAAACCAATTTTGTCTGTTTATAATTCATCTGCACATTCCTTTACTCCATATAAATCTATCTATTTTTCCTTTGAACTGGGCATAACATCCACTTGGTCCATTTACATGAGAAAAAATTGATTTAGCATGAGTTTACTCTTACATCTGTGTGAGTCATGACTGTATATTTTTCTGAAAATTACCTGCCAACAGGAACAAAGTGCTTGCCTTATTTCCTACTGGTGCCATAAGCAATGTTTATGCACACACAATATGGCTTGACATGGTTGGATTTCCAAAGGGTCATGATCATTTTCCTTATTCCTCTTTTGTTTTTTCAAATATAAAAATCAGCAATAAAATTTTATCTTTACTTTAGATACAAACTATTTGACTATTTAACAGCTATCCATCTCTCTCTCTCTCTCTCTCTCTTTTGGCATCTAATTTCTGTAATTTACAATTTCTGACAAGGCAATCCTAACCTGTAATTTAGACAGCCAAGTACCGCAGCTCTTCCTTATCCTCTTCCATTTAGATATTGAAAAAACACCTGTACATCTCATCTCTGATACTGAAGTGATAGCACTAATACTATTACTATACTTTACCAGAAATACAGGACATTAGCAATAGAGTTTAGAGACAGAGATAATAGAGAGACCCATTTGTTTAATTTTCTTTTCAATTTCATGTTTTTGTTTTGTTTTGTTTTGTTTCGAATAATAACAGATGAAGTTAAGCTATGGCCTAGGGATCTGCACACATCAAATGTATCAGTCAGCCAGAGATGCAGTATTGAAGATAATGGTATTCTTGCTTCCTCAAGTTGATATCTGTAAAAGCTACAGTAAATTGCACTAAATGCTTCTGCTGCCTTTTTGGCAGAAAGGTGCATCGTCAGCTCAATCTTCCCAGGTTCAGAAGGAAGCACTCTAAAAATTGATCATAAAAAATCATTCGCTATCTAAAATGAGAACAATGCTTGTCACACTGCAGGCTTTCAACTAGGCCAAAATGTTGGGGGGGGTCTTAGAACAAAAACAATACATTTTCCCTTCCACCAGTAGATTCCAATCAGCTAAGTAGGGACATTTGTTATTTAGTGCAAGCTTCTTCTAATTAGGTATCATTTAGTTATTTCTAAAACTGCTGAGATCAGAGAATCTCTCTCCACTAGAGGACACTCTCTAACTTATTGGAAAATAAAAAACTCTTATTCTAATTAAAAGAAAATTTCTCCCCTAATTAAAAAGCATCAGCATCCAGAATCTTACTCGTTGCAATTAGGAAATCGTGAGCATTTTTTTCTTAAATAAGATGTTGACTAGTAGGGGGATTTTAATTTCACTTGCACCATTAATCATGTATATTAAAATTGCTCTATGGTCATGGTAAAGATAAATGTTTTGCCAAAGACTCCCTGTTTAAGATAAAAGCAAAGTGGTTTACAAAACATATTTATCTTTTGTCATTAGCTACACTGAATTGCCCCTCTTTCAGAAAGCTGTATTCAGAGACAGCCGGGGGGTGGGGTGTGTGGATAGAAGAATTGAGAGAGAGAAGTTCTAAGGAAACTTTTTAAAGACATTACTTAAATAAATAAAAGAGCTGTATTCAGAGACAGCCAGGGGGTGGGGGGGGGTGGATAGAAGAATTGAGAGAGAGAAGTTCTAAGGAAACTTTTTAAAGACATTACTTAAATAAATAAAAGGGTCTATGGCAGCTAATAGCTGCTTGTATAGAACCACAAATATATATGTTTTGAAATCAGATTTATCTAAGAACTGTAAAAGAAAGAAAAGATAATGGAAGGGGTAGGTTATATAAAGTTCACAATTGGGGATAATATTCTTGCAAGATACAACAACATCTACTCAAATTTCAAGAGGACAAAATGACAAGAGAAAAACAAGGTATACACTTTTAGATTACTCATTCCTAAAATTGTTCTGAGACATCTACAAAGTGGACCTTTTTGTGTAATGCAGGCATTTTAGGTTTTCCATTGCAGAGGTCTTGCCATCTTCATTTGCCATCCTCAAATGTTTGCGATTGCATCTCAAATAAGAAGTCTTTTATTTACATAACCACTGTACTAAAACCTTCCTTGATTTCTTTAACCCTTGTGGTGAATTCTCATTCTTCCAGCATCTTATAGTTTTTTAGAGGTTTTTGCTATAGGGTGCATGCGCTCGCCAGAAAGACAGAGAGAGAGAGACAGAAAGCGAGAAATCACCCCCCAGGGGGGATGGCCATGCCTCAATCCCTTCTCCTCCATTCTCCTCTCAGGATCCTGGTCACACATGCACGCGCACCCAGCATGAAGTTTAAGACACTGGGTCTGTGACTTGAAACGCAGTCGACTACATGGGAGTCCAGCGACATAGCCATTATGCTAACTGCTGGTCCCCCAGTGTCTTACATTTTTGAAGCAATTATTACCTTTTCAGAATCCTACTATATTTTAATCAGTTATTAAGATTGCTTAGAGAAGGCATTTATCTATGGTGAGCTATTAGTAAGTTCCTTAGATCTCATGATCATAAATGGTTGAAACAAGAAAGAAAACAAACAAACAAAAAAAAAAGAGGGGAAGGAATAGGAATATAAAAAGGAGTAGCAAAAGGAAAAGAAAAATGAAAGAAGTAAAGTGAGGGATATTTGTGATAGTGAAATATACTGAAAACACCCTCATCTACTTATTCAAATGTATATTACTGCCACTGTAAAATATCTTCTTATTGTAAGCTCTTCTGCTTACAATATATTTAAACAGATTTTGTCCATACATTGCCCTCATCTGTTTCTGTGCATAATCTATCATCTAAAAACAATGGCCGATATGTGACAGAGACCACTAAATGCCTCCCAGTATCTATATTTCCTTTCTTCCTTTTAGTAATACAGCCCCTAAAGTGATAGCTGAGCACAGGGCTACCTAGTTGCAGGCTAGATTTCTGAACTTCTCTTGTAGATAGACTGGCCATGTTAAGGCAGGAAATGTCCAGCCAGGCCACCTGCAAGATAAGCAACACAGCTCAGTCAACTGAAGGCAAGTTAATGAGAGGAAGATACTCAGCAGCTGAGGGCTAGCTCAGGAGGGGAGGTTGTCACACTCCAAGGACAAGAAAATAGCCGAATTTTGAATTCCTTATGATCTGTCACTGTTGCAGCCTTTCCCCCCTTTTACCACCCATTACCTATACATACCTTCTTATTGTGCTGACCTTCCCTGTTAGAAACAAATATAACCTCTTAGCCTACTCCAAATCCAGGCCCAGAGCTTAGAATCTGAACCCTTCTGGGTTCCCTGGCATAATAAATCTGAATTCTCCTACTTTCCTAGTGGTCTTTGGTTTCTTGGCAGTCTGTTTCTGCAACAATGTAACTGAGATCATGCTAGAAATGTATGAAGAAGTTATGTGTACAATTGTGGCAGAAATGTATGAAGTGATGTGTACAATTTCTTCATTATTTTCTTTATGGTGAAGCGTCATGCCCTGGACTATGTCTTCTCCCTTTTTGTAGACTGAAAAGCAAATGTATCAGTGAACTGGTTTCTACCATATGTATGAAGATAAAATGACGGAGTAAAAAAATAATTAAAAACCTGGGTTCCTGAATGACTTAATGGACTAAAATCACTTTAATCAATCTGGGACTACTTTCTACTAAGTCTACTTAGTGAAATAAATGCACTTCCAGTTTGGAAGCAGTATCCTTGCTATCCAGCTTATCCTATACCCATCGGCACCTCTAGAATCTACTTTTTTTTTTTTGGAAAGGTTTTTCGCTACAGGACGCGTGTGCTCGCCAGACAGACAGAGAGAGACAGAGAGACAGAAAGCAAGAAATCACCCCCCAGGGGGAATGGCCATGCCACAACCCCTCCTCCTCCATTCTCCTCTCAGGATCTTGAGCATGCACGCACACGCGCCCGGCGTGTGTTTTAAGCCACCGGGTCCAGGACGGGAACCACGGTCGACTACGTGGGAGTCCAGCGACATAGCCATTACGCTAACTGCTGGTCCCAAGAATCTACTTTTTTTAACCTTGCCTTCCAGATTGTAGTATGACATGATAAAATCATGACCCTAAACTAACTAACCTGATCCACTTAGTGATGTAGTGATGTTAATTTCATAATAGTTTCCCACAGTACTTATGTACAGAATGCAGAAATAGCAAAAATATAAGCTCTCTCTTTGAGAAAGAAAGTATGCAATTAGGAAAGGTCTTAGCTATAATTAGAGAGGAACTATAAACATTTACCTTGGTTTATTTACAGGTAATGCAGTAAATAGTGTGTTCTCTAAAACATATATAAGACCTTGTGGGGACCAGCGGTTGGCGTAATGGCTATGTCGCTAGACTCTCATGTAGTTGACTACAGTTTGAGTCAGTTCGAGTCTCGGACTCAGTGGCTTAAACTCACATTGGGCGCGTGTGTGTGCATGTTCAAGATCCAGAGAGGAGAATGGAGAAGGGATTGTAGCGTGGCCATCCTCCCTGGGGGGTGATTTCTTGCTTTCTGTCTCTCTGTCTTTCTGGTGATTGCATGCGCCCTATAGCAAAAACCTCTCCCCCAAAACAAAACAAAAAAACCTTGTGACTTATAATGGGTGTTTTGTTGTATTTTTATGTGGATAGGTTAGATAAAAAGAAAAGGCCCATTTCAAATTGTATTTTGCTGTACTCTGTGCACCTTAATGAGGTACCCTCCCCTGAGTTCTTAACACTCTAGGTCCTAAGAAATAACTCACATATACACAAAGCCTGCTTTTCTCATGTTTTCAAAAATATAAATCATAATCCTTAGTTTTATTGACTTTCAAGGTTAGTGAAATATTCCTTAGGAAGTTTATAAGCTTATAAAACATGGCTAGTACAGCTAGCTCATGTATGATGTTTATTATTTACAGTGTAAATGAACATTCAGTCAGCTCATTGGTGTTTTCTCCTTTCCTGAATAGAAGGGCTTTTGTTTGTCACCATCATATTAAAAGTACTCAGTGTGACTGCTGCTGTTTCAGACAGTGGTTTGCTCTGCTTGTCTCCCCTCCATAGTGGCTTAGTAAAATGCTTCTGACAGTTTCTGAGCCTAAAATATACCATGAAGGTCAGGGTTTTTGTCTACATTCGATAGACGGAGACATGATAGCAGTTTGAACTGTCATGGAAGCAGTTTGAACAATTGAAGTTCCAATGGGAGGGAATTTTCTGTACTGAGTTCATCAGGAAAAGTTTCAGAAGTTGGTAGCATTCATAGATATTTTCAGTACTTAAACAAAATTCACTGTCATTTTCATTTCCAGTCTCTGACCAGAGCTCTTTCTCTCAGTTCTTTTCATTCTTAAGAAAGACACATATTATTTCTCTTTGCAACCTGTACCTCCAGTCTTCAGTCCATTCTACTATCAATGTCTTTAAGGACACTAGACTTCTAGCCCCCAAAATGGACTCTGCTATTCTGACTTCTATCCCACTTTGCTGATTATAATACAATTTCAGGTTCAGTAGATGTATATTTTCCCATCTTTACTGTATTTTTATTGTTTCTAAACATGCAATTTCTTTTCTTTCTTTTTTTTTGAGAGGTTTTTGCCATAGGGCGCGTGTGCTCGCCAGATAGACAGAGAGAGACAGAGAGATAGAAAGCGAGAAATCACCCCCCAGGGGGGATGGTCACGCCGCAATCTCTTCTCCATTCTCCTCTCGGGATCTTGGGCACGCACGCACACGCGCCCAGCATGAGTTTTAAGCCACCGGGTCCAGGACACGAACTGCGGTCGACTATGTGGGAGTCCAGCAACATAGCCATTACGCTAACTACTGGTCCCCCTAAACATGCAATTTCTTGAGATGCTCCAACATTACTCAAAATGTTTTGTTATGTATTTATTTATATTTTTAATACTTATTTTTATTTAATGTTATTTATTTAATTTATTTATTTTAATTTGACCAGAGAGGGATGAGAGAGAGAAAGAAAGTAAGAAAGCAAGCTGCCAATTCTGGGACTTGAACCACAGGCAGCCATGTGGGAGTCCAGTGCCCTTAACTACCACACCACCTGTCAGCCCCATATTTTATTGAATCTTTTTACATTCTTGGTATGGTTTACTCCTCCCTCATTTTGAGACTTTTTCTCTGTTACCTTCCTTGCAACAACTTTTCATTCTTTGTTGGAAGGTACCTCCTCTAGGGACCTAGGAAATGCTATCTATTTTCTCTCTTTAACCCTCTTCTCACACTATGTATGCATGGATGGCCTCATACAAGGAAAATACAAAAATGGAATTATAGTATGAGTTTATTTTGGTGTCAAAGATTGAAATGCATACATTTTTTTTTCAAAATATGTAGTTCTATGAACTTTTTGAAAACTCCTTATATATATTAGTGACTTCAAGGACTGTACCACCCATATATTACTGACCTCCAAGTCTAAATTTTGGTCAGGGCCTCTCTCCTGCATGAACATCTCTATTTGTATATCCCACAAGCAATGTGTCATCAATTTGGTTAGTCATCTTCCCCCTGACATTGCTCATCCTTCTGACTTTCCTGTCTTGGTGAACAATACCTACCATGCAGTAAGCACTCAATAGAGGCATATTGGAAAGTGAATGAATAAATAAACATTCATAGAAAAGACATTTCTCTGTTATTAAATTCTGAGAGTGAGTAATAGCAGCCTAATTCACACACAATAGTTCTTATTCCCATTATGTGAAAGGGACACTTCAATGAACAAGATTCCTACTCTCAATAACCTCTAGTTTCCATCCTCTGAACCAACCTTAAAATTTTTTGGTACAAACACTCTTGAGAACTGGGGAAAGATAGCCTTATTGCCCCATAAAGACATTTTGTGTGCATCCAATATTAAGACCCCTTGAAATTAATTCATGGACCCAAGAATTCATCTCTGATCTATGGGTCCAAATGGTGTCATAGCAGTAAGACGAATGCTATGAAAAGGTACCCAATTCACATCTCAGGATCCAGGCTGACTAGGGCTGCGGGGTGGAGTGTGGCATGAAGATTTTATTGGGGATCTCACTCTCCTTCATGAATGAAGTAAATAAAAATAAAACCTTAAAAAAACACTTACAGGGGCCAGCAGGTGGCATGGTGGATAGGGATGCTGGACTCCCATATGGCTGACCCCAGTTCAAGTCCCGGACCTGGCGGCTTGCTTCTCAATTTCCCTTTCTCTCTCTCTCTTTGTCTCTGTCTGTCAAATTAAAAAATAATAATGACAAATGGAATTAAAGAAATAAATAGTTCTAAAAAAAATACTTTGATCTGACATGACTTTGTGCTCAGTGGTAATGCACCACTGAGGAGAAGCTGAGTCCCATGTAGCAACTGAGGTCTGAATCCCTGACCCAGTCAACCTGAGACACATGGACTAGTGCCTAAGATCCTATGGGTTGGAGGACTAGAGGAAGGGGATTATGGCATGACCAGACCCTGTGGAAGGTGCTCCTTTCCATTGTGTGTATGCAAATATGGTCTATCGTGAATAAAGGAAAGTTTTAAAAATAACATGTGATCTGATTAAAGTATGATACTAGAAAATTTTAATTATACATGAATTATAATAACCTCATAAGACAGTGTTGGGGAATTCATGCATACTTTCAGGTTTTGTTTTGTTTTGTTCTGTTTGAGTTAATGGAAGGAAAAACCTAGAATTATATGTCAAAACAAACTTATTTGTCCTACTGAAATTTTGAGGAAAAAATAAAACATTGATGATGCAATAAAGTTGCAAAGGTTTAATTAAAATGAGATATTTTATTTATAGTAGTAAGATATTTGTGAGATTTCATCATAATGTTTAGAATCAATTTAACAAACATATTTTAAAGTTGTTTCTATGTGCCATAGTGTATATGTGCCACATTTTGTTTTAGGTTCAGTCATCTGTTCTTGGACATTTGGGTTGAGTCTATGTTTTAGCAATTGGAAGGTATAATAGCAGGGAGGACAACTGAGGATACTGGAGACAGTATGGAAAAGGCAGATAATAGTGGGTGAGAGGGGAGGAATTGGGGGGAAAAAAGAACATTTTACAGAAACAAAAATGAAAAGTTATCTGTTGATAATAATCTATGATTTGACTAATATTCATGATATTCATGTTGGGAAAAGCCATTTTGTATGCTGCAAAGATGTACAGTAATGAAATGTAAACTTAAAAATATTTTTAAAAATAACAATTAAAAAAAGAGGATTTTTCTGTGTGCTAAAAATGTATAAACCAACCTGTCTGAATTAAAATCACTGGACCTAGGGTCAGAAGGTGGACTGGTGGTTTAAGGTGTTGTACTCCCACATGGCTCACCACATGAGCAACTTGCTTTCTCTCTTTCTCTCTCTCTTTCTATCTCTCCATTTCTCTCTGGTGAGCAAATTAAAAATATATGCCCTACAGCAAATTAAAAATAATAATAATAAATAAGTAAAATTGAATAAATAATAATATAAATTCACTCTTCCTTTCATCTGAATTTTCAGTGTTTCTTAAGTTAATAGCTTTATTATTGTTTTTTAATAAATTAAAATAATTTTATAAATAGTTGTGTAATACTAGCTGGTTTACTAGCTAGTGCAAGATACAAAAATAATTTTTAAAAAAAGATTGATGTTCTCTCAAAATGTCTTTATAGCGAAATATTATATTAACTATTCTGTGTAAGACAAAATATAGTTCCATAATGGAGAATAACATAAAGCAAAAAATAATCACATGAATAAAAAATTATCATATTAGCTGAAAACACATATTTGAGACAAAAAATTTTACATTGACTTTACTGTGATTATTGTTTTCCCCACATTCCAGACTAGGTAGCGCCACTGGGACATTTATAACCTCTTTCTTAAATGTGTCTGTCTGTCAACAAATTAACACCTAGGTTGATGCATTAATGAGCAATTAATTGGTTGGCAAAGACATATGGATGAGGATTACAGAACGGAATCCCTCTAGCTGTGTCTATTCATGGAAAGCAAGATCTGAAATCAGTAGAGAAAGGAAGCATTTTTGGAAACTTGTCACTTCAACATCACAAAACAAATACCCCTGGCTACTTTAGAAAACTGTAATATTTCCCCCAAAGGTTTCCTGTTTGCATTTCTCACCATAGATAATGGAACTTTCTTTAAGTGCTATACTAGTTTCATATATATATATATATATAATACTTATATATATATATATATAGTAAGGGGGACTATTATTCAATCTGTAGCCTTAAATGAGACACTTAAATATCAGGATGCTTATAGACAATGATACATGGTCACCTCAGTGAAAAGTCCACTGTATAAAAATACACATTTGGATTCTCTGAAAACACACTATGTAGGTAGAACAAAGCATGTCCCCAGGCTGATTTTGGTGCTCCAGTCACCAATTTGTAATCCTTGTTCTAAAACATAAATGTAATGGTTGGGATCCAGGCCACTGAGTCAGCTAAATCTATATCTGAATAAAACTCTATCATTTAATATTTCTTTGACCTTAAGTGAGTTATGCCTCTTAACCACACTGATATTTTAATTTTCTCATAAGCGAACTGGAGGTAAGAATATTTAACTCCTAATTTTGTTGTAAGGGTGAGATATATGAACAAGGTATGTAAAACACTGAGTGCACTATAAATCACCACACTGTGATGGCTCAATAAATGGTGGCTGTTAGTACTATTAAAAAAATGACACAAGAGTCAAGGTATATAGCCCAGACTACAAGTGTCTACTATGTACTGTCAGGTTGAAAAATCTTTCTTTTTTTTTTTTTGTCTGCTAAAATGTCTGTGCATTTGGGACCAGCAGTTGCCGCAATGGCTATGTTGCTGGATTACCATGTAGTCGACCAGGTTCGAGTCTCGGACCCGGTGGCTTAAACTCATACCAGGTGTGCGTGTGTGCCCAAGATCCTGAGAGGAAAATGGAGGAGAAGGGATTGCGGCATGGCCTTCCTCCCCTCCCCCGGGGGGGTGGTTTCTCGCTTTCTGTCTCTCTACCTCTCTCTGTCTTTCTGGTGAGCTCACATGCCCTATAGCAAAAACCTCTCAAAAAAAAAAAAGTATGTGCATTCACCAGAGACAGAGGGAGGTAGGGAGAGAGAGAGAGTGAGAAAGCATCCTCCTGGAGAGGTGGCCACTCTGCAGTGCCCTCTCCTCCATTCTTCTCTCAGAAATTTGGACACTCATGCCTGGCATGCTTTCTAAGCCACTGGGTCCAGGACTTGACCAACACAATTATCCATTTAGGATCCAGTCACCTTAACTACCATGTCACTAATCAGCCCATGAAAAAGATCTCTTAATTAAACAGAATTAATCTATTGCTAATGAGGGTCCTCACAATTACTGGTAACACCATTATATTTCTACACACTCAATATTTTCAGGCTTTATAAACTTAACAGATTGTGTCCTGTTTCCTTTCATTATGTATTAGTCTCTAAAAACACTGCTAAACTCAAGGTCAACCCAAGGTTAACCTACTCAAAAAGTGAAAAAATAAGTACTGTCCACTGAAGTAAAGACTCTCTAGTGAATTTTATCTTGACACACAGTCTGTCTTGCCAAACTCTATATTCAAGTCTTTCTCATTTCTAATCTTCACTTCAAGTTATCCTACCTACCAGTTCATGGCAGGAAAATCTTTTAGAATTTAGATTCAACTCAGCCCATCCAGAGTCATCTATCATCTCTCTCTCTCTCTTTCTATATCTATCTATCTATCTATCTATCTATCTATCTATCTATCTATCTATCTATGGTTCTCCCTATTGCAATCATCCTGCCTCACCCTCCCAGCTGGGACTATAGGCACAAATCATCACACTTGGCCCTTTTTCAGACAAGATTTCACTACATTGCTCAGGCCAGTCTCGAATTTGTGATCTTCCTGCCTTAGTCTCCTGAGTTGCTGGAATTATAGATGCATTTCAACACTCTCAGGCTTTTAGATTGTATTAGGAATAGAACCTGGGCCTCCCATTTGGTCCCAGCCTGCTGAGCATACCCTCTTAGAATTTTCAATGGCAACCGGTCCCAGAAATCCTTTTTCTAGTATTTCTGTGATTTTCCCCCATCATCTTCCCAAATGACCAAATATTGGGTTGTTGGAAAAGTCATAATGTATCTTTCTATGATTTTCTATGCAAAAATGTGTCATGACTTTTCCCATGATCCAATAGCTCTTGCTTGTTTGGATATCTTCTGAGTTCAGTCCATTTATTCAAGTTCATTATACCTATATCTTGCCTCTTTGCCTCTTTACCAGATTATAAAGTTGTTTGTAAAGGATGGTTGCATCTAAGTAAAAATTTATGAATTGTATATCCTCTTATTTTTAAGGACTCCAGAGATGTCATTAGTAATAGTGTAAAAAATTTCAGAGATTAAATTCATAAGAAAACACCAGGTATTTTTCCTTGTCCTGTGAGGGTTCACTTTATGCTCACTCACACAAATAAACAAATAAGGTAACAAATAAACAAACTAAAAACCTTCAATGACAATGAACTGTCTTGTTTTTAGAAAAAAAAAACTTATAGTAACAGATTCTTCTCAATTGAAAAACTAATTGTATGCCTAAGTGAGTGTTTCTAAGGGAGGTAAAGTTGAAACCAAATCTAAATAATTATGTTAAATTTCACTGCAGTGGGATCTAGAAATAATGTGATACATAAGCAAAGCCACAATATTATATTTAACACTTTTAAAACCTAGAAAAAACTATGCTTATAAATCAGTATATAATTTTATAATTTTACCTGATGGACTATCTCCCAACATTAGATTTTAAATTTGTAATAGTATGGGCTAGGCATAAAATTTATTAATTAAGGCTTTTTAGGTCTAGCAACTTCTTTGAGATGGTATTAATGTTCACCTACAACTACATAAGAACTTCCCAAATCTTCAATTACAGGTTAGAGTCTCTTAAAATAAGTATACTAGTATTATATTCATTTCCTTTATACTTAAAAAAATCATAATTCTAAGATAGTTGAGGAGAATTCTTGCAGGTATTGCAACTCAAACCATAAATCAAATTATCAGGCTCAAATCTCTTAAGTAAAAATTTGTACTTTAATCTGGGCCTCTTATTTTTTTCTAGGAATGTATAAATTAATGTTTTAGGTAGTTCTCAGTGTGTATGACCCCCTTCTAAAGCCTACATGGATATAACAATACTCATCAATGGCTACCAACACATTACCAGCACATTCCTCTGTATTATTAGAGAAGGTTCATATACTCATGAGTCTCACAATCTGAGGAGGATTCTGAGCCCCATAGCTATGTCTCCTAGTTTGAACTAAGAAGTTTCTCAATGGAAACTCACGGTGACCACCATTAGCCCTTGCTGATGGCCATTTAGAAAAAGCAAAACATATATTTGAAAAAAGCAAAACATATTTGGAGTCAAAGAAGAATCTGGAAGCACAGGCCTTCTTTAAGAACCAGAGGACCAGAGAAAAATCTGGCCTAAAGTGAAGGCCTGCCTATTATTCTACTCGTACTAGCATCTTTTATACTATTATTAATGATTTGAGGTATACATTTCATAGAAAGTACTTTTAAAAAATTAAGAAATAAAAGCCAGTTTGTGCCTTGAAAGACTGGCCGCACATGACAGAGTGCAGGGACCCTTTTGTCAGGAGGAGGCCAGAGGTGGGGCAGCTTTGGTGGTGGTCCAGCAAAAAGGATCTAGAAATAGTGAATTCAGAAAGGGATTTCAAACCTCACTATGTATCAGTGTATCCCAGAAACTAAGAATCTAATTTATTCAACAAACTTCCCTGAGGAGTTAGCTGCACAGCAGGTTTGGCAACCTCTGAGTTTTATCTCCTGGACAGAAATAAGCAAGTTGAGGGATCCAGGGTGAAGGGGATGCCCTCAGAATGAGTGTAATGCCTGACTCCAGCTGGAACCTGGTCTATCTTGTGCGGATCTCAGGAACTGTATTGGTTTGAAGACCCAAGTGCCTTAAGATTGTATTCTACAAATAAAGGGCGAGTAGGACCTATAGGGAAGCTATAGATTGGAATTCTAAATGGCCTAAACAAAGGAGAGTTGAGTTCAGCCTCGTATTCTCAGTGGTAGTTGCTAAATGGTACAGTACAATTGCGTGATCCACAGTTTAGAAAATGACCATTTTCTCTGGAGGCTATTGAAATGCTGTTAGCATATTTAGGATGAACTCACCATCTCTTTCCTTGGGCAGAAATAAATGTGATGGAAGTAGTAGGAAATTTTACCTCATAGTTACAATCAGGTTTTTGGTTAATTCATCCGGAGGAGGCATTGCCTTGTTCAAAAAGTTCTTCATTCTCCATACCCCAATCACTACAGCCTGGCCACAAGTGGTTAAGAAACAGTCAGCAAGTAATTAGAAAGGATGGGGCGGGGACTGGGGTTACAGTTTGCAACCATTGCTAATTCCTGGCATTTAGTTTCTGTGAACTCCAGCTGCTTTAAAGCAATGGGCATTTGCCCAGTTACAAGTTTCTCCAGCTGTGATTAGAGAAGCTGCTGCCCTTAATTCTGATGTGGCATGGCTTCTGGTCCTGAGCTATGCCCTCCAGTAATTTATAGTGGGGATGAATTTAACTGATAAAGGGAATAGATCATGACAGACTAGAAATAAAAAAGGAGACTTTAAATACTATAAACAAAATTATTTGGGCCTTGAAGTTTTCCTTTGTCCTTAACATTCATATCCTTTAGACCTATAAAAAATTATTTGAAGACAGTTACTGCATGGTATATACATACATACATATATCATGTAGTATATATGATATACTACATGGAAGAAGTTCATGGAGAATCCATATTATGAGAGATTTATGCATGGATTTCAAATTCTTTTTCAACTAAATAAATTAGTACTTTTGCAGAATCCTTGTGTGTGTGTGTGTGTGTGTGTGTATGTAATAAATGACATGTCAAATCAGATGACCATGGTAAAAAAAAATTCAAACAGGTAAAAAGGGTGTAAGATTAAGAATAAAGTGCTCCTACCCACATTCAATGCATTGGTTTCACTCCTCAGAGGTAACTATGGAAACAGTTTCTTCTGCATATTTCTTGGATAATATAGTATGTATACTACATAAATATAAATTCACACACAAATTTGCATATAGACACATACCTGTAAATGGATATATAAATACACATACATGTGTATCATACACACACATATATACACACATACATACATATATATCTTAATACATATATATCTTTTAAATAGCACAAGTGAGATTATACCAGCACCAATAACTATTTTGTCACTCCAACAGCTATAGAGTATTATAAGATGTGGATTCTAAATTATTTAACTAATTCATATTCATGGACATTTTTATGTTTCTTTTTTATACTTATTATTAAAAAAGGGCTGTACAAAATCTCTTTGAATAGCTATAGTTACAGTGAAGTATAATTAATATATCATATTTTGAAGTGGGTCATGAATAAAAATAGGAAATTTGAAGTGTAAATTTCAAACTGGTGAAAATATGCAAGATAAATGAGAAAAAGAATCTGAAATGATTAAAGGTTGTAGCAGACATTAAATTTAATATCACAACTATTCTAATCAGTAGTAAACAGTGAATCTAAACTTTATAGACTGCATTTAGTTTCTTATTTCAAATATGAGTTTTAATTTGGTGATGCTTATGAGTCTACATTTTATTGTCAGGCACATAAAAAAGCATGCACTTAAACTCCATAAAACCTTCAGTCTTGCAATGTTATTTTAAAATCAATCATACACATTTAGAAAAAAAGATGATCATTTTTTTCTTTTACAATTTAAACAAAATTTGGCTCATAAAAAAATAGCAAAGAAGTTGAACTTGGAAATACGATTTTGAAAAGATTAAACACTGGTAGTAAGAGAAAAGTCTGTTGAAATATTGGACTACAGAGGTGCTAGAATCTCTTTTGAGCCAAAAGGAGGTAGATAAGCTTTAAAAAGCTTTTATTTACTAACATTAAGAAGGGACATATGCACCAGCAGGTGGTGTGGTGGTTAGGGCGCTGGATTCCCACATGGCTGATAGCACAGTCCTAATCCTGGAGCCCATGGCTTGAAAAACACAGCAAGTGAGTGTATGTGTGTGCCCAAACTCCTGAGAGAAGAATGGAGGAGAAGAGATTACACTATGACCATCCCCCGGGGTGGGGGCGTGATTGCTCGTTCTCTCTCTGTCTCTCTCTCCTCTCTCTCTGGGTAAATGCATAAACCCTGTAACAAATAACAACAATACTCCCTTCCTAGAAAAAAAATATATATTTTTAATTGCCAGAGGGTATGTGTGCTGGCCAGGAAGAGGGAAAGAAAAAGGAAGAAAACATTCTCCAATGTGGTATGATCACACTGTAATCTCTTCTCCTTCGGTTCTCCATCCTGTGAAGATTTGAGGCATGCATGCACACATATGCACCTGGCATGTTTTTCAAGTTACCCAGACAGGGTTTTAATTTAGTCAGCCATTTGGGATATGGTTCTCTTAACCATTATGCTGTGGGACCAGCCTAGGACATCTTTTAACGTACTCAGAAAGATTGTAGAACAGTTACTAGAGTCAGGTTACTGCTATTATTTATATTCTGGTTTTATTAAAGCATAGGTGATCTGGTTGTTTCATTAGTCTTGGATTCTAAAATTTAAAATGATGATCACCTTGGGACTGGATGGTGGTTCAGTGGTAAAAGGTGATGCTCTACAAGGGTGACCCACTTTAGAGTGTTCCTCCAGGTTCATGTCTGGAGACTTACCTAGTATTCTGGCTACACATATGCCCATAATCCAGGGCTGACTGATGCTGAGGGTTGATTCCAGGGTCAAGAACATGCTAGGAGTGGTGTCTCTCTCTCTCTCTTTTTATTTTTTTGGAGAGGTTTTTCCTATAGGGCATGTGCGCTCGCCAGACAAACAGAGAGACAGAAAGTGAGAAGTCACCCCCCAGGGGGGATGGTCACGCTGCAATCCCTTCTCCTCCATTCTCCTCTCGGGATCTTGGGCACGCATGCACATGTGCCCGGTGTGAGTTTAAACCACCAGGTCTGGGACTTGAACCGTGGTCGACTACGTGGGAGTCCAGCGACATAGCCATTACGCTAACTGCTGGTCCCTCTCTCTCTCTCTCTCTCTTTCACTTATGTATAAAATGAAACTTTAAAAAATAATAAAATGATCCCTCTGAAAATCTAGAAAAAAATTCGTTGAAAAACAGTTGCTGAGGACTTTTTCAAGAAAGTATACATTTTTAGTGAGCATGAAGTTGACCAGAAATGTAATCAGATAGGTATGTACTTTGAAAGGGTCACATCACAAAAGGCAAAGTTGAAGTATGACAACCTTCATTAAAGTCTACTACTGTTCACCCCAAATTCCCAAGCCAGCACATTGTTCACAAAGCATATTTCATCTCACAATTCACCTTCTTTTCAAAGAGTACAACATAATGGTAAAAACCCATAAATTTGATAAACAATTGTTGTTGAAATTCTCATCCAAAATTGAGCTCTCTTTTTGGTAACTGTAAGATGAAACTATGAATATTTTTATGACTCCTGACAAGATCACTACAGTGAAAATGAAGATTGACTGTTGAGTACAAAGTCCATGGGGGATTATTAATTGTTTGGGACCTTTTCTTGATGGATAAATTTAAAATTATGTCATTAGTTTTAATTACAGAACTCTGTAAGTTATTTTTTCTTATGATCTCTCTCTTTCATTCTTCTCTATGAAAACAATGAAGCCTAACTGGTGGGTTAGAGACCCTTTCTATATATTACTATGCACAGGTGACTTGATCTCTCAAAAGAGGGTGAGTTTATTAAAATATCCACCAATAATAACCTGAAATGTTTGCTTTTTTCCACTTCTTGCATTTTTGGTATCTGTGCTTAGAAATTGTTCTGACTTAACTGAAAACAATTAAAAACCATTCTCATTATTTGTATCCTCTTAGTTATATAAGTCTGCCAACTCAAAATATTATGACACTTCAGCAGAAAAGTCCTGAAATATGTGGCAGCCCAATTGTTTTAAATGAAGAGTTCAGCATAACTGGGTATCACTCATTAACTAATGCAATGAAAAACTTCCAATGGTATATTATTTTAAAAATAGTTTTAATGTTGAATCATAAAGAGACCTAATTGGTTCCACTGTTAGTGTATGTCTGTGGAAAGTTGAAGAAACACAGGTATAAGATGTTGTCATTTTTTTTAAATTATCCAAATAGTTCAAACTATGAATTGTTTATTTATTTGATTACATGATTTCTTATTTTCATTTAATTATACATCTTTATAGCATGCAATATAGTTTCTCAAAGCATGTCAATCAACTCAAAGATATTACCATATACATCAACCTCAACAGATAACTTTTTATTCTTATGTCTGTTAAATATTTTTTTCTGAGCCCCTCCCGTCCACCCCCTAGTAACCTAACATTAAATGTTATATGTAAACATGTTGAATAATATTGAAAAAAATTTGCTGAAAATTTTATTTCCTTGTTTTTATCATTTGAGCAGATGATTTTACTCTAATAGTTTTTCTGTTTTTATAAGCAGAAATTCAACAACTTGATTAAATTATATTCTTATTAGCTAAAGTCTAATCCATTTTTTATTCTGAAAATTTTTTCATATACGAGCAAAATATAGATTATGAGATAGCAGCAATACTCATTACAGAATAAAAATTCATATTCATGATTAGTGATGGTTACATACAGGGGATTTCAATTACTCTAATGAGAAACATGTTTTCATAATTGTTCTTAGGACTCAACTAAACATGTGAACTTACAAGTGTAAATCATCAAACTGAGGGGCTGGCAGGTGGTGTGGTGGTTAAGGTGCTAGACTCCAATATGGCCGACAGGTGGGTCAAGTCCTGGACCTGGCAGCTTGCTTTCTCACTTTCCCTTTCTCTCTCTCTGGTTGTATTAATAACAATAAATGAATAACATTAAATAATTATTTTAAGAATCAAGAGTGCAAAAATGGTTTCACAGCAAATAATACAAATTTTATTTCATAGTTTATAATTTTTATGATAAATTTCTCCAAAGCAATTACTTTAGGGATTATAATTTTCAGTTAACTTTGATTTCTATGTCCTATTTGGTCTACTTCATAATAGATTCAACTCTTGCTTTATTTCTATCTAAATTGTATTCTGTGAATGGTGATTATGGAAAAATTGTTATTTTTACCTGAGTTGCAAGTTGTCATCTAAGTCTACTCCATCGTTTTTGAAAGCACTTAACACACTGTATTGTCATTAATAGCAGTGACTCTACAATCATCACTCTTAAATTGTACATTGATTTAATATGAAATGAATAATTATCAATACTAGTTTTTTTGAAACTTGGTTAGAATTTAATGCCTAGGGGAACTTCCTACTTTTCTTCCAAAGTTATTACTGGTTTTTATTCTCTAATCATCTTCATTAAGAGAAATTTGACATGATCAAAACCTCTGGGGTGGAAAAAGGAAAACATGGGGCAAAAGATACCCACAGAGCAGTAGGTTCTTTAAACCAGAGATCAAAAGGAATAAATTATTGCTTATTACTTGCTTCTAGTAAGCAAGCATAACTAAATAAATTATGGTGTTTTAGGAAGAAATAAAAACATCCAAAAATTTGGAGAAAAATCTTCTAAAGTTCTTGCTTTTGCTGCCAAAGTACCAAGTGGTTTTAGTTGTGAGTCATTTAGTTAAATCTAAGACTGAGCTTATCTCTTTGGGACATTTTGTTAACTAAATCATAAGGATGCAATTGCTTTTCATGCTTAATTTCTCAAGTACTTTTTTTTTTTTTAACTCTGTGGCAATGGGCTGGCAGATAACATGGTGGTTAAAGGTGCTGAATTCCCACATGGGCGACCACAGTTTGAGTCCTGGACCTGGTGGCTTGCTATCTCGCTTTCCCTTTCTCTCTCTCTCTGGTTAAATTAAAAAATAATAATGATAGTAACAAATGGAATTGAATAAATAATTCGTAAAAAAATATAACTCCGTGGCAATGTAACTATTATTTCTTTGAAACGTGTGTAATATAGAATGCCATCTTCATCTTTCATTACATACAATCAATATTTTCAAATGTTAATATAAATACTTCAAAATAAATATTACTTATAAAAAATCATCTCTCCTAAATTAAACATGTTGAACAGGTCATTCAACTTTGTACTATCTATTAGGAATGCTTGAATTTTTATAGTTATATTTTAATTTTTTTCAATGATTATGTATAAATTTAATTGTTCAGATATTCACTGAGTTAGTTCTATGTGCCAGGCATTGCTCTCAGTGCTTGGGATGTGTAAAAAAACAAAGCAAAGTTTTCACACACCTCCCCCATAAAACTTGTAGCCTAGTACAGTGGATAGATGATAGGGAATAGACAAAAATTATGTAGTTTGTTCAAAGGGGAACAGTCATCTGGGAAAGGAGAAAAGATAGAACTCAGGAATGTCAGCAATGGGATAAGTTTGCAATTTTAAATAGGGAGTTGAAACAGAACTCATTGAAATAGTGACACTTAAGAGAAGACTTGAAGGAGTGAGAGAGTTAACCAAGAGGATATTTTATGGAGTAGTATAACAAGCTCAGGCGCAGTGAATACAAAGAGCTAAGAAAAGAGACTATGTGGTATGATGGAGAGACAGGATGAAGGTCTTTGGGGCTGCTGTGGCATGAGAAAATCCGAGAGGAGCAGAGATGTGTTCGTAGAAGAAATGGAGGGTTTACCTATATTGAGACTTGTAGCTAACTGTAAGTACTGTTGCTAACAATGTAAAATGGGGAGCTTTGGAGCAGACATATTATGACAAGTACCTCATACTAGGGTGATAAGAGGGAAAGTGAGAAGTAATCAGATGCTAAATGATTTTCAAGTTAGAACCATCAGAATTTCCTGACAGGCTAGATATAAACAGTAAGAGAATAAAAAGTCAATGATGATTTGTACATTTTTTGGCCTGAGTAATTGACAAAAGGGGTTACTGTCCTGAAATAGACAAAGCTGTGGATGGCTCAAGCCTGAAGAGAAAGATCAAGAGCTCAGTTTTGAACACATGGAATCTGAGGTGTCTATCAAGTAGAGATGGATAGGTAGTTCCACATGCTAGATTAGAGAAATGCCAGGGCTGGGTATATGTATTTAGGAGTACAGATGTGATAAGATCAGTGGAATGAGTAGAGAAGAACAAAAACTAAGCCTTGAAGTATCAACATATTAGGAGACCAAAGAGAAGAGGACTATCTAGCAAAGGAGAGTCACAGGGAACAACCAGAAAAGTAGGAGGGCAAGTAGGGGAATTTGATGTTCTAAAAAGCCATAGGAAAGAGGGTAGGTGAAGAGGCGGGTAGGTACTGTGCCCAGTGAAACTCTCTGGGCAAGTGAAATGAGGATGGCACATTAGCCATTAAATTGAACAACAGTGCAGCTACTGGAAATCACATATTGTACATTACATGTTATGCATTACATGAGACAAGTTATACATTGTACATTCCATGTAGAAAATAACATGAACAAAATATAGGCTTTGACTCTAATGCAAAATAAACTTAAATTATGGCATTAAATGGGTTGAACACTACTCTTCTAGATCATGAGAGTATCATTTTTACTATCCATGAGCATTTAAAAAATTTCTAACTGATTAATAATAATGGGTCATTGGAAAAGTCATGACACATTTTTTTCTATGAAAAAATGACCTAATAGTAGGTGCATGTGGCTTTTCAACAGATGTATACAATATGTAAAATGATTAAATCAGGGTGATAAACGTATCTACCATCTCAAACATTTATCAATAATTTGTGCTGTGAACATTCAAAATCCACTGTTAAGCATACATTGAATTGTTGACAAATGTCTTTGTTCCAAATTCCTGCAATTAGATGAGGGGCTAAAAATGTTTCTGAAAACCAGGAGTAATAATTGCGGAAGAGGAGAAATGGTTATTGCCCAAAGCTCTCAACCCGGTAAGTCATCTTGTTTACTTAAGTAAAGACAGAAAAATCTCTTCAAAGTTGTAGAGTACAATGTGATTGAGTTCACAATACAGTATTTAATCAGAAAATGTTAATTAAGCTTCCTTAATTCATTCTCACATCACAGAAATGTTTTTACTCACATCAGCTGGTTCCTACAGCTCAATCATAAAATATGAAGACTGATGCAAGTCATACCCTATGTTGCTGCATTATGGCAGAAAAAGTACTCCAGTTTTGAATTCATACAAGTCTATAGTAAGAAGTTGACATTTTCTTTTCCCATGGACAAATGGAGACTCCAAATCTGCTTTGGTCAAATCTTAAATAGAACAGTAACCTTAAGGGAACTTGTAAAGTCTTCTAACATTGGAAGTCCATAGGATTCCTCCATGGATACATTGAAAATGGAGCAAGCAAAGTATGAACACAATCTTACATTATTCCAGGACAGTAAAGGATCCAGAGCAAGCGAACTACAATGATTTTTTTAATGCTTCTTATAATGGCCAAATGTACTTTTCTTTCCCTGTTAAAAATGTAATAAAATTTCTCTCTTGGGTCTGGACTTTATATGTCAAGTTTCTGCCTGTAGCTAATTTGTATGACTGAATTGCAAACTCCTGAAAGCAGCATTTAGGCTGAAAATGCTGACAGCTCCATAGCTGGAGTGGTGCTAATGATAAGAACATGAACATAAGGTGGTGCTGGGTAGTCAATGAATCTCCCAATCCTAATAGGATGAACATTATAAAACAAGAAATATAATCAGGTTCATTATACTAGTAGACAAGGAACAGGAACATGATATTACAAATTCAGGGCATTAAGCTTCTACTAGGTACATATGTTTAGCATCTTGTAGGAAGGAAATGATAGTCAATGGATAAATTGGAAGCATGACTAAACAGGTGGTCCTAACCTTACTGAAAATTTTATTTTTCTTTCACCTTCTAGCATCACCCATTTATGAGTTGGCTTGAAAGCACTACAAAATATTTGCTGATTATTATATATTATTACAGGATTACTAGAGTCTACTTAAGAATTCCTCACAAACAAAAATCTTCAAACTCAAACCATGATTTTACTAATAGTTCAGCACATATAACTTTTGCAAAGGTTGCCCTCTATGGAATCACTCACAGTACAGCATGTGAACATTTCAGGACTGGGATTCTGAGATTCTACATACCCAACAGAATTACCAAGTAGCTGGTGACATCTTCTTACTCAGTCACTGCTTTATATAATAAAGAAGAGTAAGTGATTCAAATGCTAAATTCTGATCAATAAATATTAAGTCACAAATAATATGGAATAGAGATTCCTGAAGGTCAAGAATGAGAACAGAATAGAATCAAAGTGGACGGGATGGGAGGTGTCAAGAATTTTAACAACAGGCAAAAGCAACTGCCAAAAGTTGTGTTACAGTAAAATTCACATTCTTATTCCTTCTCAGAGCAGAATTCCTGTAGTTTTCCTTCCTTAATGCTTAGGAGATGACTCCCAAACCAGGCAACCTCTCACACATCTCTACTTTGTGCAATCTAGTCAACTGAATGGCCTGCCCTGAGTGCTTCTCTGGATGGTCTCAGTCATGTTTATGATCAATTAACTCTCACTTTTGTTTTTTCCTAGACTGTGAGTGGTCCTGAATCTTTAACAACTGGGACTGAATTTTGGAAGTGCCACAAGGAACATTCCAGATTCAGAGGCCACTGTTCTCAGAGGGTTTTATCCTCTGTGAGATAAGAGGGAGCCCTGTAGTGAGGAGGGCCACATGGATCGGGGGTGGGGGAGTCCAAATGTAATATTGGTTGTCAGGAAAGTCATGATGCTTTTTACATAGAAAACATAGAAAAATACAGCATGACTTTTCTGACAACTCAATACTTTGCAGGAAAAGGAAAGGAAGGTGATTTTTCAAATGAATGTAAGGGGAATAAAACTGGCACTCACACAAATACCTTATTTTTGAATGGTTGTTGACAAGTTTCCCTCATGCTGTCTTATACAATGACTGTGGTTATGATTCAGAATAAAATATTAAGTACACGATTTTAACAGTAGATTCCAATATAAAGTTTGTCATTTCACAAAGGTATTTTCCAAACAAGAAAATTGTTACTGTGGTGTCTCTTTAAAAATCTTTTAAATTATTTATTTATTTTTCTTTTATACATTCAATCACTATACATCACTTAGCTTGTAAAGTAAATTTTTGCAACATGAATACACTTCACACCAGTCCAGTTGAGAATACTACGCATGTTATCATCAACAGATAATAGTCCATTTCTGGGGAACAGCAGAAGGCATAATGGCTATGTCGCTGGACTCCCATGGAGTCGACTGTAGTTCGAGTCCCGGACCCAGTGGCTTAAACTCACACTGGGCATTTGTGCATGTATGCCTAGGATCCCAAGAGGAGAATGGAGGAGAAGGGATTGTGGAGTGGCTATCCCCCATGGGGGGTGATTTCTCACCTTCTGTTTCTCTGTCTCTCTGTCTTTCTGGCAAGCGCACGTGCCCTACAGCAAGAAAAAAAAATCCATTTCTGTGGCCTATAGATGTCTTGTCTATTTTTCTCCTTAATTTCTTTCCTCACACTCTCTTATTTCTCTGACCCTCTTCCCATACCATAACAAAAAATGACATTTGTTGTTCTTTTCTTAAACATTTAAAATCATGTATAAAGGAAAAAAGAATCAGGCATAGTATTTCCTATCAAAGATAAATTTGACAAAAAGAAAGTTTGACTGAAAACTGAACTTCTTGCATAAAACTGCTAAGTCAACTAATTTTACCTAGAAAGGATTTTTTTTAATTTCAGCTAAAGCTTAACTTTCAAAATAAAATGGAAACATGAAATATTTGGATGTTGTCATAAAAAAGAAAGAGTATAACTCATTCACCTCTCAGTATCTACTTGAATACTTCATATTATTATTCTTGCTTACTTTTACTTGTATATTGCACATAATTCTTCTAGAGACCATGCTTTATGATCATTTTAAAGATTTATCAATGAAAAGTCTACAGCAATAAACCTGTTTTACATTATATGCAAAACACAGAATGAAAACTACTCTGGGATAAAAGAGAAGCATTAATTATATAGGGTGTCTTGTTTCTTTTGCTGAAATTCTTTTTCTTTTTATATTTGTTATAGGGTGCATACAGTCATCAGAGAGAGACAGAGACAGAGAGAGACAGAGAGGGGAAGTGAAAAAGCATCTCCCAGGGAGGATGGCCATGCTGCAATACCTTCTCCATTCTCCTCTTGAGATTTTTGGTATCTAAAAAATTTCTAACTGATTAATAATAATTGGTCATTGGAAAAGTCACGACACATTTTTTTCTATGAAAAAATGACCTAATAGTACCTATTTGTAGGTGCATGTGGCTTTTCAACACATGTATGCAATATGTAAAATGATTAAATCAGGCATATGTGCCTGGCATGTTTTTCAAGTGGCCAGGTCCGGGACTTAAACTGCACAGTTGGCCATATGAGATCTAGCTGTCTTAATCACCACGCCACCAGCTGACCCCTTTCACTGAAATTCTAGCATAAGAAAGGATAGCTATATTGTGAAATTAAAGTGAAGAGTAAAAAACTATGACTACATGGCACACGCCTGTTCTTTTTCTCAGATGCACACACATGTGTGCATATGTGATATATCATGTCCTCATTTTTAAGGTATAAGATAACAAGTTCAGGGAAAGAAGAAAACTATTGATAGTATCTATGTTTCTGCCCTTTCTATTATGAAAATTAAGGCTGAAATATTTGTGAGTGGATGGAGTTTTGAAAACTTCATTGCAGTAATAACTTAATTTTCTAAATTTATTATAGGGATATCAACCATCCCAGTTTTGCAATTGAATGGAATAAAGTGAGCTCTCTGAAGAGGCAAATTATACTTCAAAATGAAAATGAGAATGGTGTGCAAATCTCATGTGCATAGAGAAGCTCTTAAGCACGAAACTATTAATTTTATATATTTTTAACACTTATGGAACTTGTCATCTCGGTTGCCAAGCTTGGCAGAAGTAATATAATGTTCAGCATACACAAATAGTGTTAACGCTGCTAGAAAAATACTGCACAGAAATAGCCATTAATTATTTGGGTCTTTGTATGAACCAAAAGCTTTAAGAGTGTGAGTTTTTAAAAAAGCACCTTCACCAGTTTTAAACAAAAATAAACTTCATAATATTTTTAAAGGGAGATATTAGGTTTGTCAGGAAAGTCATGACATATTTTTCTATGTTTTTCTTTCTTCTTTTTTTTTAGGTTTTTGGGCTTTTTTTTTTTTTTTGCCATAAGACACGTGCACCCACTGGAGAGAAACAGTGAGAAGGAAAATGAGAAATCACCCCCCGGGGGGATGGCCACACTGCCATCCCTCTTCACTCTCCTCCTAGGATCTTGGGCATGCACACACATGCACCCAACACGAATTTGAAGCCAGCGTATCTGGGACTCAAATCAGGGTCAGCCATGTGGGAGTCCAGTGATGTAACCGCTATGCCATCTGCTGGCTCCTTTCTGTTTTTCTGTGCAAAAATGCATCATAACTTTCCCAATGACCCAATAGCTTCTTTTTCAATTAACAAAAGAAACAGAATCCTATTCTGACGTTTCTCCACACAGATGATAACATTTGGTGCATACCCTTCAAGATATATTTTTTATGCTTATAGATTCCTAAAGAACACTACAGTATTTCTGCTACTTAAAAAATATTTAAAAATTTGTCATATGGTAAAATTTACTATTTCGGTATTTTTAATAATTACTTTATTATATATATATATTTAGAGAGTGGTTTTTGCTGTAGGGCATGTGCGCTCACCAGACAGACAGAGAGAGACAGAGAGACAGAAAGTGAGAAATCACCCCCCAGGGGGGATGGCCATGCCACAATCCCTTCTCCTCCATTCTCTTCTCAGGATCTTGGGCATGCACGCGCACGTGCCCGGCATTTTAAGCCACCGAGTCCAGAACGTGAACCGCAGTCGACTACGTGGGAGTCCAGCGACATAGCCATTATGCTAACTGCTTGTCCCTATTTATTATATTTTAATTTGCTATAGGGTAGGTGCACTCACCACAGAGAAACAGAGAGCAAGAACAAGAGCAAGAAGGGAAGAAAGTGAGAAAGCGAGCCACCAGATCTGGGACTTGAACTGCAACCAGCCATGTGGGAGTCCAGCACCTTAACCACCATGCCACCTGCAGGCCCTATGAAACTGACTTCTTAAAATATTTTAAGCAGTTTAATAATTTATTTTCTCGATGAGCTAGAGAAATAGAGAGAGAGAGAGAGGGAGAAAGAGATATCTAAGAGACAGTACCCCCAATGGGTACTTGATGACACAATGAACTCCCCACACTTAACCAGTCCCCAATCAGTGGCACATGCATGCCCAGTATACTCAGGGAAGTCCCTGGACACAAACTCAAAACTTCTGTACATGGGTCAGTCTTGCAGAGTGTTGCATCTTACCATTGTGCCACTGCCTAGGCCCTGATGTTTTCATTTGGTGTACAGTTCTATGTATATAAACAAATACACAGATACAGGTAACCACTACCAAAATCAGGTTACAAAATAATTCTGTCACTCTAAAATCTTACCTTATTATTCCTTTGAGGTGCCATTCTCCCTCTACTCAATCTCAGACCACCTCTCTCTGTTTACCACAGAGAGGTTGAAGCCAGCGTGTCTGAGACTCTCAGACTTTTTGCCTTTCCCTAAATGTCACATAAATGGAACTATACAGTATATAATCACTTGAGACTATTTCACTCAG
>NW_006160117.1:5806733-5816702 GCF_000334495.1 Tupaia belangeri chinensis | reverse complement strand
GAGGGAATGAGATCCCATTCATGTTGTATCTGTCAATGGTTCCTTTATTTTCTATTTCTGCACAGTACTCCACCGAATGGCAGCACCACAGTTCATTTATCTATTCACCCAAGGAAGGCTATTTGGGTTGTTTCCACTTTCTGGCAATTATGAATTTTGAATCCTACTGCTATAAACACTCCTGTACTGGTTTCTCTGTGAATATACATTTTCATTCCTCTATGGTAAAGATCCAGGAGTGGGGTTGCTGGGTAATATAGTAAGTGCATATTTAACTGTGTAAGAGATACCAGATGGTACTTTAAACATTAAACAAAAAAAGATGATGTCTTTGTCCTTTTTTGACATTGCTAATAGAAAAACCTGAAACTGGGTGAATTTAAGAGAATAGGGGTTTCTCTGGACTTACAGATCTGGTGGCTGAGAAGTCCAAAGGCATCAAAAATACAAATGATGCAACTTTCAGCAGAGCAGAAAGTGGCCTCTGTGTCTTTGGCTTTCTCTTTTTTTCTCTGCCTCATTTTCTCTCTTTATATACACATCAGAATTAATTCATTACGGGCCTCATCCTAATGACATTGTCACACCTAAGGTTCCTATTATGGGACACTATGAAGGAATTAAGTTTTCATGTAGCAATTCAATCGAGTCCTGATACATGGATTTTGGGAGGACATTCAAATTCCGAGACATTAAACTTTGGGGGACAAACTATTATCAAAACCATAACAATAAAATATACCAAAAGGACAACCCAAAGCCCTCTTTTGTAATTAAACCATTTTTTTCTTTTTACATATATAAAACCTTTACAGAATTACAAAGATTGGCAAGAGCAGAAAAAGATGATACTGCATAAAGGACCTGCCCATAAAACACGAATTTGTTCAAAACACTTAACATTATGGACAAATGCTCTTTTAAACTTAAGTGTATAAAATAGAGAGTTGAGTCAAGACATGATGCCACAGATTATGGAAATATTAACCATTTTAATGTCATGTCTTAAAAGTGAAATTATAGTAACTGACAGAAAAACAACAGTTATCTTTCATTCAAGGAGAAGAGAAAAATATTTTCCCTCATTATCTAGCAAACATAAAGGATTATGGTTGTAGGTAATACAAAATTGCTGATGGTTATTTCAATATTTTTTTCACAGTTACATCTGAACTCCCCTAAACCCTCACTGGGAAGATTATATGCTAAATAACAGACAGGGAAATTGGGAGAATTCAAATAATTGATCCATTTGTGTTAATGTCAGTCCCTTAAATTCTGTGTTGCATCAACCTCAAAATTACAAGAACAAGAAACATGCTTTAATATCTTCCAATCTTTCAGTTTCTACCATAGGGTGCAGACATGAAGAATAATTGTGGATACTAGAGTCAGTGTGGGAGGAGGCTGGGAAATGGTGCAAGGTGAGAGAAGAAGGGAATCAAGGAGAAAAAGAAGCAAAACAGTTAAGGGGCACAAAAGTGGAAAATGATTTGTGGATGATAATGTGTATGATAATACCTTTAACTGGACTAGTATACAGTCTATTTATGCTGGAAAAAATAGATTTTATAAGCTGTAAGCAATGATATACAGTGGACTGTATTAAAAAACAAACTATAAAAATCATATTAATAACTCTTTTGAAAGAAAAAGAACAACAAATATAATCCTCTTAAATGCATGTAAACATAGTCTGGAGAATTGAAAGGTAAATAGGTTCCAATAAAGAAAGCAAAGGGCAGGAAATATGGAAAGAAAACTTCCTGAGTTGTGTCTGTAAGGCAACAGAGTATGGAAATTGATAATGAAATGACATAGGGGACTAGCAGCTGGCATAATGGCTATGTCCCTGGACTGCCATGTAGTCGACTGTGGTTCAAGTCCCGGACCCGGTGGCTTAAACTCATGCTGGGCGCATGTGTGTGTGTGCCCAAGAACCTGAGAGGAGAATGGAGGAGAAGGGATTGCAGCGTGGCTATTCCCCCTGGGGGGTGATTGCTTGCTTTCTGTCTTTCTATCTCTCTCTTTCTGGCAAGTGCACATGCCCTATAGCAAAAAATAAAAATAAAAAATAAAGATATCAGAGGAATGGTTGTCCTAATTTTTCAGTTAGTTTAAGCTGAGGTTGTGTAGATCCCAATATGAGATAGGGCACCCTAAGAGAACCCTTAATTTATACCTCCCATGAGTTAGCATTCAGTATCATATCTTCCTATGGTTATTACTTCCCAAGAAAGATGTCAATGCCCATTACCTGACTTGAAAATGATGGTGATTCTGGCAGAGAAACTGTAACAATACAGATAAGCATTATTTATTGGTTAATTTTGTGAATATTTGTTACTAGCCTACAATGTGCCAGACAGTGATCTAGGCACTGTAAATATACTAGAAATTAAAACTAGACCGAAATGTCTGTCTTCTTGGAGTTGACATTCTAGTTGAAGTGATTTAGAAATAAACACTTGTATTTCTCCCATGATGGTTTTGGTCTAAGCCTTAAGCATGAACTATAAAGCATAGAAATATTTTCAGAAATTATTAAAACAGTTTTGGCGTGCTGAAATAATTTTGAACATCAGAACTAACTTGGACTCACATTAGACATGTTATCACTGCAAGAACTTGCCAATTAGCATATATCTTACTTCTTTTTCTTTTATGAGTTAATGAATCAGATTCCTGAAATAAGAATATGTATGTGTTAGCAGGTGAACACCTATTTATTTATCTGTATCTAATGTCTTCTTAGTGATCATACAGTGATTATGTCCTTTTTCTAGGTTAACATAATTTGTTAATTATTCTTTTCAGTAGAATGGTTTTGAAAATGTAAAGATTAAGAAGACTCACTGCTGTTGTGTTTGTATTTTGATCCTTTAACAGAATAGTTCATATTGATGCCAACTATTGTCCATAATTTGTCCATTTTTCCTTGTCATAAATAAGATGCTGATTTCTCAGCAATGCTGCTATTGAGCGGTTCCATGTGTCAGTGCTACAGCCAGGGCTCACCTGAGACACTCAATTTTAAAAAGCTGGTATAGGGGTTCTCTTTTGTCCACACACTTGCCAGTACTTATTCTCCTTTGTCTCTTTGGTAATAACCTTCCTAAAACATATGAGGTAACTTCACATTGTGGTTTTAATTTGCATCTCCCAACTGATTAGTGATATTGAGCATTTTTGTCATTATCTGTTAGCCATTGGTATGTCATGTTTTGAGAAATGTCTGTGGAAAACAGTATGGAGATTTCTTAAAACACTAAAAGAATCTTCATATGATCCAACAATCCTACTTTTGGGCATTTACCCAAAAGATATGAAATCAGTACTTGGAAATGCATTCCCAAGTCCATTGCCACAGTATTCACAATAACCACGTTATGGAATCAACCTAAATTTCCATCAACAGATGAACAAAGAAAATGTAGTATATACATACATACATAGGGGAATTCTAGTTGGTCTTAAGTGAGAATGAAATTCTGCCATTTGCAACAACATGAATGAAACATATGCTAAGTGAAATAAGCCAAACACAGAAAGGTAAACACCACATGTTCTCATTATATGTGGACTCTAAAACAATTGTATTCATATTGTAGAAGCAGAGAATAGAAAAGTGGTTACCACAGGCTGAGTGATGGCAAGAATTGAGCAATGAATATATTCTCATTTGGAGAGGAGGAATAAGTTTGTTTGTTTGTTTGTTTGTTTTTTAACAGGTTTTTGTGATAGGGGATGTGCATTCTCTGGAGAAAGACAGATAGCGAGAAGTCACCCCTCCCAGGAGGATGGCCATGCCACAGCCCCTTCTCCTCGATTCTGTTGGCATTTTGGCCATGCATGCACATGCACCTGACATGAGTTTTAAACTGCTGGGTGCAGAATTTGAACCACCGCTGACTACATGGGGGTCGAACAACATAATCTGATCACAAGGTTTCTTTTTTTTTTTTTTCCTTTTTTAGATCAATTGCAAAGCATGCTGATTACTGTATATTTCAATATAGCTAAGAATAAATTTCTAATACTTCTCATCACAAAACATGTTGATTATTTGAGGTGATGGATATGTTAAGTAGCTTAATTTAACTATTTCACATTGCATATTTCACATTGGACTAAAAATCATAAAAACATAACATCATTTTATACCGTATATATCTATAAACACACACACGTATATGCACTTATTTTGACTAAACCGGGAATAACAGACAAATGCAGGCAATACCTCCAGGCACTATGGAGTCCCAATCAAGCTGGTAGCGATTTGAAGAGGAAGCTATATACATAGTTCCACCCATAGCACTGATTTTCAGGACGCCTTTGTTACTAGGATATTATCATGCCAACCAACAAGCAGAATAGAACCCTTGCCTATGTATAGCCAAAAAGAGGACAGTGCTACAGACAGCACAGGTGATAGAAACCTTCCAGAATTGTTTGCAAACAAAGTTGGTGTTCAGGTTGTCAAACTGATTAAAAGTCTCTCTCTGTGGTGATTTGAAGAGGTATCTGATGTGCACAGAGCAGGTTGCGTTGCACTTTGCAAAAGAGATGGGTGTGCATTTATTTACTGTGGTAATCTGTGAACTGGGATCTCTTTGGGCAATTAAACTCCACTTATTTTTAACAAGATGTATGAGACTTTTTCTTTACACCTTAAGTACACTGATATCAGCTTAATTTTTTTCGGATTAGCTACCCATTTCCTGTGCTAAATTTGTTGAGACTTCCTGCTACTCTGTAAAACACCAGAAGGCAGAAATGGGACTTTATTACTGGATTGTACCGTCTAGTACATTGCACTGTTCATGGGGAGTGCTAAGAGATACTTGGGCTGATCTATTTAGTGGTTTGTTACTGATGGATTCAGATTAAGGAATCAGGAGTCAAACATGAAGATCAGTTCTTAGGAGTTGTCAGCCGACTTGGCTTCTGTGCTCTACTTATTTTATTAGTCTCCTTTATCCATTTGCTTTCTTTTACTGCCATTTCCCAGAGTGACTCACTTTTCTCTTTCCCACTATTTTTTCTGTCCTAAAAGCAAAAAGGACTATAGGAGAAAACCACCCTATGTCTCCTTCTTAGAGACTTTGTACAGCTTACATATTAGGAGCTATACAGTTATTTATGTGACAGGACACTTGGGGACCTTTAAGATGCACTCCACCCTGAGGTTATAAAATGAGGTCTATTGTTGCCATTTGCTAAAGCATATTGCTATTCATCTTCTGAACTAGACAGAAGACTACACTATTTGACAAACTGTATTTCTTTATTTTTCTGGTTTGTCAAGTCAGAGGGCATGTGCAGTCACAGAGACAGAGAGACAAAGAAGGAAATGGACAAAGCACCCCCAGTGCAGTGTGATCATGCCACGATCCCCTCTCCTCCGTCTCTCCATCTTTTCAGGATTGGGGGCATGAATGCACATCTGTCCTGCATAGTTTTCAAGCCACTAGGGCCAGTATTTGAACTGTGGTCACCCATATGGGATGCAGCTCCTTTAACCAGTAGGCTACAGGCCAGGCCCCAAATTATATTTCTATACATCCTGAAGATATGGCCTAACAACACCTTAGACCCTATCAACATACCTCCCTCAGAGTTTTAAAGTCTCCCTTTGGGGTAGCAGTCATAGAAAACACAGAAGGTAACTAATATGTGGGAACCTGTGACCTGTCTATTACTTCAGTGGAAACATTCCATCAGTCATTTACTCCTCACAGAAACACTATAATATATGAGAGGTCTTCAAAAAGTTCACAGAAAATGTGTATTTTCAAAAAACTACATGAATTTCACATTTTTTCACTAAAACAAACATGTATGAGTATATTGTAAAAAAATACATTCCATTTTTCCCATGAACATTTTGAAGTCTTTTTGTATATATAAAATTATTCCTCATTTTACTATTAAATCACATAATTTGCTTGTTACACAGTTTTACAGCCAGAGAGAGCAGAACCTAATGTGAACTGGGGCTGGTCAGTACCTGCTTTCTCTATCATTCTCTTTGAGATATTAAAAGTTTCATGTCATATTCATATTCTTACTATCTGTTCAACACACATTTGTGCCAATGCCACTATCCTTTTTGTCCTTTTTCCTGAGATAAGAAATTTGGAGGGTAGGCAGTAGATGGCATAGCAGATACGTTGCTGGAATCCCACATGGCTGACTGGCTTGAGTCTCAGACCTGGTGGCTTGAAACTCACACGGGGCACATGTACATGCATTCCCAAGATCCTGGGAGCAGAATGGAGGAGAAGGGATTGCAGTTTGGCCATCCCCCCTGGGAGGGTGGGTGATTTCTCACTTTCCTTCTCACTGTTTCTGTTTCTCTCTGTCTCCAACAAGTGCACACATCCTAAGGCCAAAACTTTTTTAAAAAAGAAAAAGAAAGAAATTTAGGGTGAGCTAAAAAACTAAAATGTAGATTCTGAGCCAGGGATGGATAGACAGGGGCTTTCTTGAATGGTATGTTGTGATTTCCTCTTAAAGAACTTTAGACAGATGCAAACTGAATTTCTAATAGCTCTGGGGGACATCGGTTCTCCAATTTCAGTGTGCATGAAAATGAGCAGAGTAGATTCTCATCTCTTGCCTCACCCTCAGAGACTCTTGTTTATCAAATCTGAAGCAGGCTTAGGCATGTATTTTAATAACAAGCATTCCAGAGGAAGCCGAAGAAAGAGGTGCTCAGATGACTTGATGATAGGGACTGTCTAGCACTGGATAGCATGGATAAATATGGCTGCATTTGCAGTATTCATCCATATCCAATGTACAGTTGTGATGTTTTAAAATCTGTACAGCTTCCTTCAACATATGCATTTTTTAAAAAAGAATTATTTTATTTAACTTTATTGATTTATTGATTTATTTTAATTTGATCAGAGAAGGGTAGAGAGAGAGAGATAGAGGTAAAGTGAGAAAGCAAACCACCAGGTCTGGGACTCAAGTCATATTTAGACATGTGGGAGTCCAAGCACCCTTAACCACCATGCCACCTGCTGGCCCCTTAACATATGTTTTTACAAGGCAATTTGTTCACTGCAACTATCACTTGTCTGCACATTTTACCATTATGTAATAATGATTCTATTATAGATGGACTTCCAGAAATCACTTTGAGAGGGTCAATAAGATAGCTAGAAAAGAATTAAATTCATACTACTGAGAGGGAGTAGTGTCTAAGGCATTTATGCCATGCATGCAAGCATTTGACCAGAGAAATGATTGAAGACTTGGAGATTTAAAAACTGTGTGTATGTGTATAATATGTGTTAGGGATATAAATGTTTGTGAGGGGTGTTAATTATAGAAACTATTGTGCCAGTTTTCAAACGAAATAAAAATGTATTCTAAGAGACAGAAAAAGTACTAAAAGGGGTATATCTTATGAAAAGATCCAGCTATATTTTTTAAGTTGACCACCCTAAGTGAAAGAGATATGCTAAAATGAATTGTTCTGGGGTAGAAATGTTTTCCAGAAGATACTAGTAGAACTTATCTCAGGATCTCTTTCACTGTTGATTGTTCAGGAAGATTTGTAAAATCTTGTATTTTGTGTGTGTGTGTGTGTGTGTGTGTGTGTGTGTAGCCATAGGGCACATGTGCTTGCTGGGAAGAGAGAGAGAGAAAGATAGAGACAGACAGACAGAGGGGAAGTGTGAACTCACCTCCCAGAAGAGATGGGCACACCACAATCCCTCCTCTTCTCTTCTCCTCCTGGGACTTTGGACATGCATGCCCACATGCCCAGTGTAATTTTCAAGCTTCTCTGTCGAAGACTCGGACTGCTGTTGGCCATGTGAGATTCTAGCACCTTAACCACCACACCACCTACTAGACCCTTAAAATTTGTTTAACTTTTCTTTTTTTTTTTTTTACATTAAATCACTGTACATCTTCACAGCAAACAAAATAAAGAGCATTAGGTTTTTTTTCTTTAAAATCTGAATTTGTAAATGATTGACAAGAGATCACCCCTCTCATGTAAGGACCTTTATTTTATAATTTCTGTTGACATTGTGAATTCCCAAAGATCTGACTTCAAATATCCCAGGAATGTTAATATAATTTGATATGGTCCTGATTATGGAATAAACAAAGCATGAACTTCCAGAAGAAAACTTGGAAGTCTCACATTATAATGTTGAATGGCTGAAGAGAAGAGAGTGGGAGAGGAAATATCGTAGACTATTCTGTTAACTTCCCAGTAAGGAAGATGGCTATATATACATATATATGTTTAAAATATACAATAATTTTCTATTTTGAAATAGATATTCAAGCCATCTTAGAACATGTTTTTCCCATTAAAAAGTCACAAACATTTATACAACACTTCATTGCCTTGCTGCCAAGGGCAGAGGTAGACTATAGATAGTCTGGGTGGGACAAGTCTGTATTCCATAGGGTTAGGGGTTTACAATAAGGAACAGTCACTTAAGCAGTAGAACACTAAGAAATAACCAAGGCTTAACAGCAAAAGGAGAATTCCAAAGATCTTCCAAAATGAGGAAATCCAGAGGGAGACATGAGTCCCAGGAGCCTGAGTCATGGGAGATTATAGCAAATACATTCCATTACAATTAAGTTAGTGGGAGTCAGTCAATAGCATGGAATGGAGGATCTACAAAGGATTAGTCACATGGTTTGGGCTCCTTTCACCTTCCTGGTTCCACAGTCTTTCACTGCTCACATCCTCTACAGTGACATTACATCATCAAAAGGAATCACTTGTGATAATGAAATTGTGACCAAAAAGCTCTGATATTATCAGTCTTTTTTTTTTCTTGTCTTTGAAAGAGATTTTTGTTAAAGGGCTCATACACTTGCAGAAAGACAGTAAAAGACAGAGACAGAAAGTGAGAAATCACTCCCCAGGGGGATGGTCATGCCACAATCCCTTCTCCACTCTCCTCTTGGGATTTTGGGCATGCAGCAGATGTGCCTTGTGTGAGTTTTAAGCCGCCAGGTCCAGGACTCAAACTATATCGGCCACATGAGAGTTTGATGCCTTAACTACTACACCACCTGCTGACCCTTGTTATCAGTCATAATTACTGAAAATAAGAAAGAATGCAAAAACCAGTGTAGATGCTGTTCATGTTGTGCATTATTACTTTCCATTCTCTCTCCTACCTTTAATTTCAAATTAGGAATTGCGTTATCTCAGTCCATCTGGGGTAGAACTAGAATTCTGATTTTGAAAGCACCATCTAGCAGAAATGAACATTTTGTAATGAAGGCCCCTTATCTATTCTGACCTAGTTTGAAGTGTCCAGAATAATGTAGTGCTCTGCTCTACATTGGAACATGGGAGTCAATCCTGAGAAAGAACTTCATTGAGACAAAAAGGAGGGATTTTTAGCTGAATCTGACAATAAGTTTGTCAAAAAAATAAATGGTGAAAGAAAATTTATAGATAAGGCATGCTAGATGCTTGACAACAGATAACCCAGCACTTGTTGAAAACCCCCTTATTACATAAAGCAGGATATTTATAGGCTTAGTGCTGGAAAGCTAACTGACATGACATCCTTACTGAGGGATGTTCTGCTCTGGCAAAGTTTAGGATACACTGAATTGATGTCATGGATAATCAGGTCAAGTGCATATCTGTTAATCTGACATGGGACTAGAAGACACCACCAATATACTTTCTGTGATAGACCCAACTAGTAGAAGATTTGGTGCACGGTATATGTTCTTTTTTTTTTTTTTCTTTGATTGTTTATTTATTTACTTATTTATTTATTTTTTTTACATTCAACCATTATATATATCATTTCAGCTTGGGAAATGAGTTTTCCCAGTATCAATACACTGTATTGATAATGCCCGTTAAAGGTATTATCATACATGTAATCATCAACAGATAATTTTCCATTTTTGTGTCTCTTAAATGTTTTACTTCTTTTTTTTTTTTTTTTTTTTTTT
>NW_006160117.1:5787926-5806702 GCF_000334495.1 Tupaia belangeri chinensis | reverse complement strand
CAAAGGAGAAGAAATTCATAAGGAGAAAAATAATGTCAGTTTTAATAACTTAGTAAAAGGTCTAGATTTCGAATGAATGAAAAATCATATGCTTATGGAAGGACTAGCCAAAAATGACAGGAATCTCTTTGCTCCAATTAAATAAAAGAGTTTCCCTTCTCATGACTAGATGGACTAAACTGGGATGTGTAGCATTATCTGGCAAGGTGTCAGAGTCATCACCACTTTGTGGCAAGATGCCATTGCAACTACACAGGTAACATCTGCATTTCTATAGAATTTAAATATGGAGACTATCACAGTCTACATCAGAGGACTTCTTCATCAACTGGGTAGTTGTGTTGCACATCAAAATGGCTCTTGTTACTAGATAGAAGGCTCTCATTAGTTCTCACAGGATCAGAAAACACCTTTGTGTAAGAGTCATAATGCCCCCCCCCAAAGATGTTCATATCTGAATCCATCAGAACCTGTAAATATATTATCTTATATAGAAAAAGAAACTTTGTGATATGATTAATATTATGGACCTTGAAATTATCTTCAGATAGGCCAAATCTAATCACATGGGTTCTTACAAACAGAGAATCTGTCCTATATTAGGGGAGAGAGAGAGAGACTAGAAAGACTAGAGACTAGAGAGACTAGAATAAAAGAAGAGTCAGAGAGATGACACATTGCAAATTTGAAGAAAGAAAAAAAAGGGCCAAAAGCCCAAGCATGTGGATGACCTCTAGAAGCTGGAAAATCAAGGAAACTGATCCTCTTTCAAAGCTTCGAGAAAAGCATTCAGTGCTATGGTAAGATGATAAATTTGTGTTGTTTTACTCTTCTAAGCTTTTGATCATTTATAACATTAGTAATAGGAATGTAATACTATCTGCAGGTGGACAAGTCTCCAGTCCACTTTTCTAGCTTTGTTATTGTACCCTCTCTTTCATCTCACTTTTTTCTTGCTTATAGAATAGAAAGCTATAGTTACATTTTAATACATTTTAAGTTAAACAAAACAATGTAAGTATTTTGATTCTGAGATATGAGACCTTGGCATTTTCTAACGGGCTAAATCCAAAGTAAGGTAGTGAGTTTTGACCATGTAAGTAAAACTGAGTCCTAAGAAATCTATGCTATGATTCCTACAGAAGCAGGTAAGCAGAGCTTGTAACTAGGGGGACAATCCATAAGGTAGTATCATCATCAGAACAGAAGAAAAAAGAGTTGTGGCTTCAGGAAATTATGACTACTGCAAGCCAAAATAACTTCAAAGGAGATGAAAGAGGTTTCCTCTAAAGTGCAGCACATAGAGCCTCCTGGAACTGTGATTGGGAGGCCTTGGTGACCACAGTTTGCTATGCATGGGCAGCACTATCACCAGACCTTCTTTCCAGAAGGTTAGGAGCAGTGTCTATCCTTTGTGAAGCCTCCTTTCAGTAAAAAGTTGGGACAACTTGCAACAAGTATTTGATACACTATAAGATTAAATATCAAGGACATTTTTGATTACACATTAATCTTACAGTTACCACATAACCGGCAGTGATGTACTCTGTGTTTTAAGATTTGGATATATATATTATTAATTAAACTGTTTTGTTACATTCTAATGATTACTTCAAAATTCTAGGAGATGTAAACTCGTGGGTGCTAGTGCACAGACTAAGAAATTATTTCAAAAGAAGATTTTCAATAGCCTCCTTTGTTCTATGCACAGTTTATTTTAGTTGGTGACATTTCTGCTTTCCAAATGAATTTCTATTTGCAGAAAAACAGGAAATAGAGAGGACATAGTCTGAAATGTGGAATTTCAACAGGGTAAGTTGAAACCTAACCCGTATTGTACATTCTTGGATCTTGGATATTTAAAAGCATCAAAAAACCTTATGCAACTACCTCTCCAAATTCTCTTGCATCATGAGTTTTCCCAGCAAGAACCTAAAATTTCTAGTTAAGTGTCTCTTTGGCTTGATGTGTACAGAAAGTCAGATTAAAGGATAAAGATGTTCCCAATATATATATATGCAATATTTTTTCCCATTAGTTTTCAGGCCCTGAACTGAACTCCAAACTAATGAGAGAAGGTAGAAGGTCAACTTTCTGTTGAGTATTATCTAGTTGATATACTCATTAATTCCTTGAGTTAACGGCTCAAACAATAAACACCAAGTGACTGCCAACAACATGCCAAACATTGTGTTAAGCATTAGTGCAGGGGTCCCAGTCTCAAGGATTGATGGTTGGGATTTATTATTGTAAATATCTTCCCAATCCATGATGATGTACACTGGATGCACCAAAAAGTAAGAGGTGACAATAAGGTGAAAGAGAAGCCAAAAAATATAAAGGGATAAAATGAGAGGTGAGAAATTTGACTGAATCTGTTTTTTAATTTCATAAGGTCTCTTGGGAGTCATTACTAGGTGGCACAGTTATAAGACGCTTAAAGTTTAGAACTGGAGATTATATTGCCTTTTTATGAGCCAGCTTACTCAAGGTTAAATTTAAAAATGAAAATTAGACTTTCATGTGATGTTATAATTCAGCTTGGAAGACAGAGACTAGCTCATTCAAGCTAAAAGAAATAGGATTATGCTTTGAGGAACTTCACTAGACAAGAAAACCAGTAGGGCACTGAGGATTTACTTTGTAATAAATTTGCTACCTAATTGTCTGTCTATTCATGGCCAGCTACAGGCTATCCTGAATAATAATTCAAAAGCAATTTATATTATTTGTGCCGCCAGAGGTCATTCCACTAAATAAAGTTCAAAAATCAAATAAGCTGTCTTAGTTAGGTATTTTATTTCTCAAACAACAACTAAGTTATAAAATCTCCACATGTCTTCAATAGACCTCAGTGATAACTTGGGACCATATGAATGATTCTATTCAGGAATTTGACTATGATCTACAACACTGTAGGCAGACTATGGATAAAAATGGAATTGAGGGGAGGCTGTATGATTTTTTAAAAGCCCAAGTAAATTATTTATTCACTCAGTGCTCAGAATTCCAGGAATCCTCTAAAAGTTTATTTGTGTTTTTGTTATTTGGTATCATCTTACTCTATTTGTGCTGCTATAACAAACTACCTGAGACTGGATAATTTATAAACTATAGAAATTTCTTTCTCACAGTTCTGGAGGCAGGGTAGTCCAACATCAAGATGCTGGCAGGTTTGGTGTCTAGTGAGAGCCTGCTTCTAAGATGACACCTTGAACACTGTGCCCTCACACGGCAAATGGGTAGAAAGAACCTATTTTAATCCTTTCAACCTCTTTTACAAGGTCTCTACTCCCATTGATGAAGACTCTGCCCTCATGATATAATAACATACTAAAGGCCTCATCTCTTAGGACTATCACATTGACAACTAACTTATTTTTTTGAGAGTTTTTTGTTTGTTTGTTTGTTTTGTTTTTGTTTTTGTTTTTGCTATATGACACGTGCGCTTGCCGGAGACAGACAGAGACAGAAAGTGAGAAATCATCACCCGGGTGGGGTGGCCATGACTCAATCCCATTTCTCCTCTCAAGATTTTGGGCATGCATGCACCAAGCATGAGTTTTAAGCCTCTGGGTCCAGGACTTAATCATGGTCAACTATGTGGGAGTCCAGTAACGTCACCATTACACCATCTGCTGGTCCCCAGCAACTAACTTTTAACATATTAATTTGGGAGGATACATTCATGCCATAGAAGTAGTCAAAACAAATTTTCTCTTAAAAAATAAAAAAAAAAACTATATATACAGAAGTCTGGGTTTGAAAGTAAGGAGCAAAAGTTTAGCTATTTATTCCATAATGTTAATTGAAATATATATAAGTTTAAGCGTGTTGTAACTTTCTTTTTGGCCAATATATCTTTCATCATGAATGTGGTGAATAAGAACATAAATACTGTTATCACACTGCTCCAGTCTCCAATCCTAGGTCAGACACAAAGTCTCTGAATGATTCTGGACAGGCTACTTTACAACATTTTAATGGTATCTACCTTATAGGGTTGTTGGGAGAATTTAAAGCAACAGTAAATATAAAGCACTTAGCATATTGTATGTTGCATAAAGTGTAATCAGTAATTGATGGTGGTGGCTGATATTTTTAATAACTATTACCATACACATTTTCTCTATCAATAACCCTAGGAGCACGAACTACTGCAATGATCATAATAATGATCTCACTAAAAGCAATGGTGAGAGATCAGACTACTCTTGTAGTGATGTCAAGAAGTCTGGTTCCCTTCTTAAGTGGTAATTAATTTGTGAAGGGCTTCTATTAGTTAGAAATTCTTTGCTCTGGTTTTTATACCAGATATGCATATGAGTTAGATATTTATGAAAATACATTAACATCAGTGATAATGGTGACAATGTTAGTCATAATAGAATGCATCATTTGCCACGTATATACCCCATGTCAAATATTTTACAATGTACTTTACATATGCTCTACAGCATTTTATCCTGTGCCACTGTAGACTTCATTTCAAGTCTTCTCAAATGTCCATTTATCAGAAAGCCTGTGCCTAGTCCTAATAAAATGGCATCCTTATCATTTTCCTTGATACTTTATACCAAATTATTTTTCTTCATGGTGCTCATCATTCTCATATATCATATTACATATTTTCTGCTGGTCTCTTCTGGCTTATGACTAGATATGGGCTCCGTAAGTGTAGTTAATGTGTTTCTGTATGGTCCCCAGTCCTGAAGCAGCACCTGTCATATCTAGACATTCATTATGTTTATTGAATTAATACATGTATCATTTTAATAAGGTAAGGCTTTATTAGTCACATTTGGGAGAATCAAAATGAAACTCCAATAAATCAGCAAATGTATTGGGGTGTCCCTAGTCCAACTGAGTCAGTAAATAACATGGCCCAACTGAACCCAGATCTGACTCCAAGCAAAGTGTCTGCCATTAATTCTGGCTCAAAATGGCACTCACTAAAGATTTCCTGAGGATCAGAGTCATTGTTCTATCAAAATACCTGTTTCTTCCCCCTATATGTTCTAAGCCCATATAATAGGTTGAAATTTAAACTACAATAGTGCATGCACAGAAATGACCCCAATGCAAGCACAAGCATCCACTGAGCATCTATTTTCTAAGCAATGCTGTACTGGAGATGAGAGTTCTTAAATTCACTGAATATTGCTATTATGTACTTATGAGCATCTTGCTTTTAATTAAGAAAAATGAAAACAGATCAAAAGGATCTGTTTGAATTTCACAGCATCATTCATATGCACAGCATTTTAGGCAAAATGTTTTTGCCTATTCTAAAGCACTCATTTTTTTAATATATATAAAATACAAGTAAGGAAAATTGACTATTTTTCCCAAGTTATTATTTCCCTAGGAAACTGCTACTAAGAATGTAAACATAAAATTATCACCTCCTCTCCACTTGTTTCCTTCTATGTGATTCTTGGGCTTCTATCTTGCTCTGTATGGAATTTTCACATACAGCACAATAGAGATACTATATACCAGTTTATTAACGCTGTTTGGTTTCCTGTGACATAGTCCTCCTTTGTTCTAAGAGGATGAAAATAATAACACAGCATTTCAAGTGCTTTTGAAGAGTGTTGGTTGCATGAAATGCTTTACAAATAAAAGCTCAAACAGGAATTGGAGTGGGGAGCAAGGGCAGTGTTGTGATCTGACCTAAGCAATCTCATCTTGCTTAACTATTACGTTCTTTTCTGAAGATATCCATAACTGCCATTGGTTAGAGGTGGAGGAGGGTTAGCTTCTCCTTCCAAGAGGCTTCTAGATTGTAATGTGAGCAAATCTCAGAGAAAATTCTCCTTTAGACATTTATTAACAGACAAGCACAAAACAGTCAACTCTATCAAGTCATGAATCTCTTTAAAGTGGTCCAACATCATACAAATTTCACTCGAGGCAACTATGATAATATGAGAGAAAGAATTTGGCTTATTAGGCTAGAAGGAGCCAGGCACTCAAGAAACTTCCAGGAAAAGGAATCGAATTAACAGTACCACATGTCTCACATTGAAGTATGAAACCTTACTCACTTTGTAAATCTTGTTCATACAAGGGTGAGAGATGTTTCTACAATATTTTAGCCAGTCTGATTACACCGATGGAAACTCATTTGTAACATTCTGCTGTTAATGGTAAATAACAAACCATTCTAACCAGTCTAAGAATGCTGTTTGAAACAGTAAAACCTCTGCTGTAGCTCCGAAATAAAGGGTGCCAAAGCGCTTTAGAGACTACCTTTGAAGTTATTAGTAAGGGCAACTCAACACCTCTACAGTTTAGATTGACTAAGTAATACATACAGTCTGTCACAGTTGCCAGTATTGAAATATATTAAAGTAAATTATAAACATTCCAACAGGTAGGAAGGCCAAATACATTTGAGGAGTGATGCATCCTTCTTGAAGATTCTTAAAGCATAGTAATATTCAGAGACCCTAAGATATCACACAATGTAGAAACTTTCTTGTTAACTTCGTTCAACCTTAAGAACTTCTAAACTTACTAGATTACAAAACTATTAGGTCGTCAGGAGTCGTGACACATTTTTACACAGAAAAATATGTCATAACTTTCCCGACAACCCAATTCTTACACGATTACTATTCTAAGACCTTAGTTCTCAATGTGTGGTCTCTTGACTAACACCCACCAATATCACCTGGGTACTTGCTAGAAATGTAAATTTTCAAGACCTGGTGTCACTGAACTAAAAGCTCTTTGTATGGATCCAAGAAATCTGTGTTTTAACAAGCCCTACAAGTAATTCCCATACATATATAGTAAAGTATGACAGCCACTGGGCCACAGAACCAGAATCCCAAAGAACACATTTTAGGGACCATACTCTATAGTCTTGATCTGAAAAAAGTATATTCATTTATCCATTTTAAAAAATTCCATAGCCTATGAAGTCCCCATCTGATGTGTAAGTCCTAATATTATTGCTTATAATCCTATTTTTGTTTTACTAGTCTGATTTTAGGGGGCTACAGACACATAAATTGTTGAATTTGTAATTTACTTGTGGCCTGCAGTCCAAGACAATAAGACAGGAAAAGAGGTCACAATCTAATTAACTTTCTAATTAAAGGATCATGGTCGCTTTCTAATTACACTTGCAAAGAATAAAATGTAGCCGGTAATTAGAAAGTTACTCTGCTCTATTTAAAATTTGCATCGTGTCAGCTATTCCATCATCATTATTATTGTTTAACATTCATTCTGAAATGCAGAATCTATTTTCAAAGTGCCTTGGAAGAGATTTTATTTATCTCTCACATTGCAATTGCAAAATAAGCCAGTATTTCACAGGATGATACAATGAGATACAAAAAGTCTAGGCATTCATACTATTTATCATTAATAGAGTTGGGATTTCAGTTCATGGTCTTCTTTGACTACATTTTTTTTTTTTTAGCCCTCAGTTCAGTGGGTAACGTTAAGTCCCCATTTTTTCTCTCGCTTTTATTTTTTTGAGGATGTCAAAACTGTTTCCAGTACCTATATGTAACCATGGCAATCACCTGGATACACACCTGCCTTAAAGAGTACTAAGCTATTAGAATCAGTTCTCGGCAGAGTCTGTCAGCATACAATGGATCCCTCACAGGATCCAGGTTTCTCATTTTGATCCCACCAACAATCTACAAATGTGCAGCCAATTATAAATGTCTTATAGATACTGTTTCTAACATGCTCTGTTGTTCCTGCTTCTTAAGAAACCATTTGTACTTCCAATAAGATGCAAAGATGCTTGATGAAAGGGAAAAAATAATAAAATGAAAATTAGGCTTCCTTTTTGTTTTACCACACAAAGTTGAAATTAAACGTGTCATTTTTCACCAAAATATTGTTTCCCATTACTGAAGAGAAGTGATGGGCCTGAGGGTCTCATGCATTACAAATCTCATGTGCTTTAGATAGCTAGTAAATCACTTGCATTTTTTGCCTATAGTACTTTCTGCCGAGCTCAGCGTTTATTGCTCATAGCCGAACACAGCTACCCAAATCATCTATCATGTTTTTATAACCAACTGTAGCTTTCCTTTTCATACACCAAGAAACTGGCACATTTTCAGAATGAGAATAAGTGAGACGTGACTTTACATACCTAAAAGTATCATTCATTGCAATAAACAGTACATGAATTTTATACAAGGAAAACATAATATATTTACTGATATGAAGAGATCAGAGCTTTAGAAATCATCCACCCACATACCAACCTCACACCTGCCTTTCCATATTACTATCTTCTCAAATGCTTAGATCATTTAATATGTATTTCCGGGAGTATACATTTATTATTGGATATTTTAGATTTAGACAAAAAGAAATTATAAGTAATATCAGGGGTTTAATAGCTAGGGAAAGTTTTTTTTTTTCCTTCATTATATTTATTTAGCTTTAATAAGTGAAACATGTTACAGAGTAGGGCCAGCAGATGGCATAGCAGTTATGTTGCTGGACTCTCACTTGGCTGATCACAGTTCAAGTCCTAGACCTGGTGGTTTGAAATTCATGCCAGGCGCATAGGTGTGCATGCCCAATATTCCAGAAGGAGAAGGGAGGAAAAGGGATTGTAGTGTGGCCATCCCCCCTTGTGTGAGGGGGGAGTGATTTCTCACTTTTCCTCTCACTGTCTCTGTCTCTCTCCAATGAGTGTACATGCCCTAAGGCAAAAAGCTCTTTAAAAAATGCTACAGAACAAATGGGACGTTTTGAAATTGTCAAATCTAATCCATTCATATTTACTCCAAAACAAATTAGGCCTCTCACCTTGCTCATTTGAAATGCCATAAACCACCAATCTTACTAGGATCAGCTACTTAGGTAACACTAGTTGAAGGTGATATATCTTCCTCCTCTCAAATTCTTCAATGAACTCTCCTTGACCTCTCTCTTTTACATCTTTTGTGGCAGTGGCTCTCTGCTTTAATTGCATATAAGAATTGCCTGGGGAATTATTAAAATGTGGATGTCTGAGTTCTTATCCCTTGAAATTTGGATTTAATTTCTCTGGGATGTAGATCAAGAATTAGGATTTTTATTTTATTTTATTTTCTAGACAGAGAGTTTTGCTCTATGGCACGTGCACTCAGGAAAGCAAGAAATCAGCCTTCCCCTTCCCCCAGGAGGATACCCACGCCACAATCCTTTCTCTTCCATTCTTCTCTTAGGACTTTGGGCATACACATGTACATGCCTGGTGTGAGGTTCATGCCTCCAGGTCTGGGACTCAAACTGCAGGTGGACATGTGAGAGTCCAGCAACATAACCATTACACCATCTGCTGGTCACATGAATAGGATTTTTAAAAACTCCCAATGGGACTGGCATACAGCATGGTGGTTAAGGCGCTGGACTCCCACATGGCCAACCGTAGTTCTAATCCCAGACCTGGCAACTTGTTTTCTCACTCTCCCTCTCTGTGTCTCTTTCTGGTCAAATAAAAAGAAAAAAGAAGATAAATAAAATTAAATAAATAATTCCTTAAAACAATAAAAGCTCCCAATGGAAGATTCAAATATCGACATTCTCTTTCTAAAATGAAGAAGAATCAGAAGGAAAGGTAACACAACCTCTTCATTCTATGGTAATTCTTGTCCTTGTTTTCTCTCAACTCCTCTATATATGAACATGCCATCCTTTATTTCCTGGAAGGAATGCTTATTTCCATTCTTACAGAAAAAAAGAGGACTTTCCAAAGGTCATTTGCATCTATTATTGCCTAAAAGGTACAATATTGTGTCCACATTAATCCCTGAGCTCCTTAGAAACTTCCAATAAAATACTTTTCTGAAAAAAATTAATCTTCAACCACAGTTCATTACTTTCTCCTCTTCCTACTCTTTGTTATCTTCCTCCTTTTTTTACAGTATTAGTGGTCAGGGATTTAGAATGGTTTTCCACAGAATTTTCCAAAGACAAGTAAAGGAAAAAGGTAGTAAAATGTGACTGAGTGATTTTGCATAAGTACTGTCACTTAGCTCTTTGATTGGTTTGTACAACTACACCATATTTTACTAAAGAATTATAGCTGTTTATATGCTCTATTTACAGTAATAAATTATAAGCTCTTTTAGAATGAAAGCATCGTTCCTTGTGGTATTTTTTCATATCCTTTTCTAGTAGGTTTTTAATCAATACCTACTATGAGGATGACTTACATAGCTAAGAAGCTTTTTGAGAGAAAAAAGAAAAGACTAAGCGGTGAACAGTGACAAGAAGGCAAGAGAAAGGGAGGGATCAGAGATAAATTCCAAAGTTATTACTTGGTGACTAGATGGTGTCACCAACTGAGATAGGAAAAAAAATGGAAGAGGAGGAACAGTTAAGTCTGTGGTTACTGTAGCACCTCTAGGTTCAGGTGGAAGTGGAAGTCTGGACTAGAGAGGGAGTTTAGAGAGCCATCAGCACATCACTATTAGTCAAAGCCATTCCAGAATGAGATTACACAGAGAATTTACAATGAGAAGGTAAGAAGAGAGAGGACCAAGCCTTGGGGAGATGCAACAGGTGAGAGTCAAGTGCAGGAGAGGAGGTTGTTAGGATTAGGGTGAAAAATATCCACTTAGGAGTGACAACATTTCAGTTGAATTTGGATGGTTGAATTCAGACAATTCTGGATTGTCAATCAAGTGCAATGCTTCATAGAGCTGGGACCAGGATGAAACAAACAAGAAGCCTAGGGAACAAAATTTAAGAGAGCAGGATGACATAAGGCTTACTGGCCAAATGCCCTGACAACATCCAAGCTCCAGGATAAACAGAGTAATAGGGAAGATCTGGAGGGACATAGAATTTTGAGACTAATTCATGCAGGTGACTAATGCTCTAAGATGAAAAGATGGAGAGCAAGTTTAGGAGATAAATAAAGCAGGAACTGACCTAGGGCAACAGATCCTAGATCAATTCTTCTAACGCTACAGTGAACCATATGGCATTGCCAGCTCTTGGTAATTTGGGGCCTACAGTGCAGCAATTTTATATTTCAATGCAATAAGTCTCTTTTTGTTACCCCTCCCTCCCAGGCATATGTGGTCCCAGGATCTAAATAGAGACAAAGTTGAAAAGTAAAGATTCATAGATAACTAGCTGTGAAAGTGTATGCTTGATAATTTAGCAACAGATATGTATTGAATTCTCATCATATGCAAAACACGTTATTGCATATCATGTGCCATTTTTATCCATATGACCTGAGTGCCATATTTTCTAACCAGATTGTAGGTTATTTTCATAGAAGTGTATTTCTGGTACTCTTGCATTCCTTTAAAGCACAAAGCCAAATTTGTAACATCGGTAAGTTGAAGGGTGGCAGAATTCGCCACTCCAAAATATTCTGCTTTGTCATAAGGATTTTATGGAGCTTAAGGCACTTGAAAAACAGCAGGTACAAGGAAAGCATCCTTTTTTTGCCATAGGGTGCAGGCACTCACCATGTGACTGAGTGATTTTGCATAAGTCCTGTCACTTAGCTCTTTGATTGGTTTGTACAACTACACCATATTTTACTAAAGAATTATAGCTGTTTATATGCTCTATTTACAGTAATAAATTATGAGCTCTTTTAGAATGAAAGCATCGTTCCTTGTGGTATTTTTTCATATCCTTTTCTTGTAGGTTCTTAAGCAATACCTACTATGAGGATGACTTACATAGCTAAGAAGCTTTTTGAGAGAAAAAAGAAAAGACTAAGCGGTGAACAGTGACAAGAAGGCAAGAGAAAGGGAGGGATCAGAGATAAATTCCAAAGTTATTACTTGGTGACTAGATGGTGTCACCAACTGAGATAGGAAAAAAAATGGAAGAGGAGGAACAGTTAAGTCTGTGGTTACTGTAGCACCTCTAGGTTCAGGTGGAAGTGGAAGTCTGGACTAGAGAGGGAGTTTAGAGAGCCATCAGCACATCACTATTAGTCAAAGCCATTCCAGAATGAGATTACACAGAGAATTTACAATGAGAAGGTAAGAAGACAGAGGACCAAGCCTTGGGGAGATGCAACAGGTGAGAGTCAAGTGCAGGAGAGGAGGTTGTTAGGATTAGGGTGAAAAATATCCACTTAGGAGTGACAACATTTCAGTTGAATTTGGATGGTTGAATTCAGACAATTCTGGATTGTCAATCAAGTGCAATGCTTCATAGAGCTGGGACCAGGATGAAACAAACAAGAAGCCTAGGGAACAAAATGTAAGAGAGCAGGATGACATAAGGCTTACTGGCCAAATGCCCTGACAACATCCAAGCTCCAGGATAAACAGAGTAATAGGGAAGATCTGGAGGGACATAGAATTTTGAGACTAATTCATGCAGGTGACTAATGCTCTAAGATGAAAAGATGGAGAGCAAGTTTAGGAGATAAATAAAGCAGGAACTGACCTAGGGCAACAGATCCTACCTAGATCAATTCTTCTAACGCTACAGTGAACCATATGGCATTGCCAGCTCTTGGTAATTTGGGGCCTACAGTGCAGCAATTTTATATTTCAATGCAATAAGTCTCTTTTTGTTACCCCTCCCTCCCAGGCATATGTGGTCCCAGGATCTAAATAGAGACAAAGTTGAAAAGTAAAGATTCATAGATAACTAGCTGTGAAAGTGTATGCTTGATAATTTAGCAACAGATATGTATTGAATTCTCATCATATGCAAAACACGTTATTGCATATCATGTGCCATTTTTATCCATATGACCTGAGTGCCATATTTTCTAACCAGATTGTAGGTTATTTTCATAGAAGTGTATTTCTGGTACTCTTGCATTCCTTTAAAGCACAAAGCCAAATTTGTAACATCGGTAAGTTGAAGGGTGGCAGAATTCACCACTCCAAAATTTTCTGCTTTGTCATAAGGATTTTATGGAGCTTAAGGCACTTGAAAAACAGCAGGTACAAGGAAAGCTTCCTTTTTTTGCCATAGGGTGCAGGCACTCACCAAAAAGACAGAGAGAGATAGAGAGACAGAAAGCGAGAAATCACCCTCCCAGAGGAGATGGCCACACCACAATCCCTTCTCCTCCATTCTCCTCTCAGGATCTTGGGCATGCATGCACATGCGCCTGACATGAGTTTAAGCCACCGGGTCCGGGACTCGAACCATGGTCAGCTACATGGGAATTCAGCGATACAGACATTACGGTAACTGCTGGTCCCAAGGAAAGCATCGTGAACTCACCCTTTCATCCTGAAAGCAGGAGATAAAACTCCCATGTCAAAGATGCCTTTCCTATATTACAAGAAAAGAAACATTCTTGCCACCAGAAATGGGAAGTTGAGGATGACAGAATTTCATACAAACAGACCTTTATCTTCCTTTAGCTTCTTCATATATTTTAGTTAACTTTTCCACAACTACCTTTGTTTAACCTAGTGTAAAAGCATTTAGGTTTTATCACTTTTTGTGGTCTTCATTTTCTTATGAGGGCTCGTGTGTCACTGCAAACTTATACATTAAACTTGTATGCTTTTCCCCTGTCAATCTGTCCTATATTGATTCTATTCTCACTCAGTCGCAGACCCTAAAAGGGCAGAGTTAAAGTTATGCCTCCCCTACAAGGTGTACAATCAATTCTCCATAGATGGGAGATGAAGAAGGAATAAGAAAGTGCCATGCTTCATATCTAAAACTTAGATTTTTCTTGAAGAGAACGAACAATCTTTTGTATCTGTATATTGATAACACTTGATTTTCACTGGTGGCTTGACCATAATATGATAGATAGATAGAAATATGAGTATAGACAGAGAGATTTGGTTTACTTTGTCTTGACATTTCCTTTCATATTTTCAGTAGGCTTTAAACCTTTGAGGTAGTTTTTCCCTTGAAATCTGAAAGGTAGTTTAAATTTAGGCATACTTATTTTATTAAAACTCGTTGCTTTTCTTATCAGTGAACTCATGTTATGCAATTTTCAGGCAAAATTATTTCAAGTGAAGCTGAGAGAGGCTCCAGATTCAAGTACTCAACTCATTTTCTCTTTGCATAAAAATATGTCATTGCAGAGATAGGTTTCTAATTTTCAGCTGTGATTTTCAAGTCTTTTTTCACTGATTTATATGTTCCTATTGGGCTGGGAAATCAATTTATATTAGTTCAAGTAGAGCTACCGAGACACATTGCTAAATGCAGCTAAAATAAGAATCATATAGAATAATAAACACATACATGTATATATAAATTTATATAGGCTTATATCTGTGTTTATATAATTCCCAAATACAATAATTATCCATCTTGATAAACTACAGGATAGCTAAGGCTGTTTCTAGTACAAATTATACAATTTATAATCCTTCAGTGGCTGTGGGAAAATAAAGAAGAATGGGAGTCTTATACTGATTCCCTGGGTATCTCAATTCAGCTACAGAGCCACAATTTCTTATTTGCAATTCTGAATTCTTAAAAGCTCTGAAAGCTAAAAGGGTTTTTGTTTTCATTTGCTTTGGTAATTTAACTCATTTGGTGGTAAAACTTTCCATGAAACCGTGAGGCCACCTATAGTCTTTATCACACTTCACGTAAATATTTCTATCTTTTGCTGAACAAGTATTAATCTGTTTGATAATTGGGTGTTGTCCCTGAGCTCTTTAGAATAATACATGAGCTATATATAAACCATGTTATCATACTGCATTCTGAGTAATTTTGAATTCTGAATTGCATCTTGTCCAAACTCTCAGGCGAAGCTGATGGACTTCACACTGCCTCCTTCCCTCTATGAAGTACTCAATGCATCTGAAGAGTTACCCAAGTGTCCGAGATTCTCGGCTTTCCCCAAGAGAAAATATTCAAGAGAGTAGCTTAGAATATGTTCATCATTATTTTTGAAATCTAGGTCACTTGCAATATATTTTTTAAAAAAATGAAAGATCAATTTCTGAACTAGCGCATGAGGGTTTTTTTAGATGTTTTTGCTATAGGGCACGTGTGCTCGCCAGATAGAGAGAGACAGAGAGACAGAAAGCGAGAAATTACCCCCCAGGGGGGATGGCCACGCCACAATCTCTTCTCCATTCTCCTCTTGGGATCCTGGATATGCACACACATGTGCCTGGTGTGAGTTTTAAGTCACCGGGTCTGGGACGCGAACCGCGGTCAACTACATGGGAGTCCAGTGACATAGCCATTACTCTAACTGCTGGTCTCGCGCATGAGTTCTCAAACTGGTGTACCAAGATTCTCAATTCATGGAATAGGTGAACCTCCTAAAATGTGTATGGAAACTGTGCATGTTATATGCATGTAATTAAATGCACTTTTCTTTAAGGTGGATACACAGCTTTCATCAAATTCACCAAGTAGTCTCTGTGACCCAGAAAAGATCGATAACTGCTTCTTGGGAGGCAGTGGTAGTAAGAAGATAACATTGACTGGGGATAACTGAAAAGTCTAGGTACAATCTATGACAGTTAAATAATAATGACTACCAGTTTCTGAGCAATTACATGGGATACCTTTGTACTACTTGCTTTAATCCTCCACGACACATTCACAAGGAGGCACAGGTGAATAATACAGTGGTTGTGGAAATAATTTATGATATTGGGTCATCAGAAACATCATGACTCATTTTTGCATAGAAAAAGATGTCATGACTTTTCCGATGACCCAGTATAGTATTAGGGTATTCAAATGTATGAAAACACTATTGCTCTAAGAACTCTGTTCCTGCCCTACCTCCACCATGTCGCTCATGCATTTTCACCACTAGTTGCCCTTGTGGAAAAGGGGAAATCTTAACTCTGCATCTTAAGATTCTACTTTCTCTCTCTCTCTAGTATAAATAACTGATTCATATAAGAATGTTGATGGGTGGGATTCTAGCCCCAGAATCTTTACCTAGAAACTTAAGCAAATTATATACAGCCTAAATAACCCTAAAATAGTTTTCAAATTTCCACTCTGTGGGTATAAGAATTTCCACTCAGTGGGTATAGATAAGGGGTCTTTGAAAAATTCATGAAAAATGTATATTATGAAAAAATTATACATGGATTGCAACATTTCTCTACACCAAAATAAATCTGTACTTTAATTTCATTTAAAAAAAAAAACTTTTGAAGTCCTCTTGTATTTAAAAATATAAGAGGTAAGTAATCTCTCATTCTGTGGGTATATGTACATATGAGTGTACATGTGTTTATACTGGTGCATATTCATGTATACAAACCTGCTTTCATAAATGAATTTCAGTAGATACTGACTTTTGTCTCATTAAGAAATGAATGGGTAGGGGTCAGCAGCTGGCATGGTGGTTAAGGAACTGGACTCTCACATGGCCAACTGCAGTTCGAGTCTTGGACCTGGCAGTTTGCTTTTTCACTTTCTCTCTCCCTCTCTCACTCTTGCTCTGTCTTTCTCTGATAAGCACACATGCCCTACAGCAAAGTAAATAATAATACATAAATAAAAAATAAACTTAAAAAAAGAAAAAAGTTAATGGGTAGCCCAGCCATAGTTGTATATATTTCTTGAGCTACTTGGGAGGCTGATGCCACTTGGGAAGCTGAGGCTGCTTGAAAGGCTGAGGCCACTTGGGAGGCCCAGGTTTGATTCCTGGCCTAGGCAAGCACAATGACATGTGCCTATAGTCCACGCAAATGAGAAGGCTGAGGCAGAAGGATTATGGCATATCAAGATCCTTTCTAAAAATCACCACACACACACACACACACACACACACACACACACAGAGTCTAAAATAGAATAATGGGTAATGAATCTCCTCCTACACTGACATGAAAAACACCTGTCCTACTGAGAAAAATTCGTTGTATGGGGTAGTAGATGGAAATTCCTGTACCAACACTGTCTTCATGATTCAGTAGTTTGGGTACTTGGCCCCTAGAGTCCTTTTTTTCTATTTCTTCACTAGGTATAATGAAATGTATGTTTAAATTGTGTTTCAGTAATGCCATGGGTGTCCTATAGTTTATGAAGATAGATAAAATAAAGAGATTTGCAAATACTCCCACAGGACAATAAATGGACTCTATGGAGTAGAATTCCCTCTTGCTTTATGATTTTTTTTAAATTTTTATTGCCAGAGACTATGCACACTTACCAGACAGAGAGAGAGAAAAAAAGAGGGAGAAAAAAGCACCCCAAAAAAGTGTGGTCATGCCATAATCCTCCTTCCTCCATTTCTCTATCCCTCTTGCTTTATGATTTTTTAAAAATTTTTTATTGCCAGAGACTATGCACACTTACCAGACAGAGAGAAAAAAAGAGGGAGAAAAAAAGCACCCCAACAAAGTGTGGTCATGCCATAATCCTCCTTCCTCCATTTCTCCCTTCTATCAGGATTTTGGGCACATGTGCACACATTTCTGGCATGTTTCTCAAGCTGTAAAGGGCCAGGATTCGAGCCACCACGGTTGGCTGTGGGATCCAGCTCCCAATGCAGTGCTTAATGACTGTGCTATGGGGCCAGCCCATACCACCCATTTCTAGTAATGGTTGCCATTTATTCCTTGATTACTTTGTGCCAGGCAATGTGCTAATATCATATACAGACCATGTAATTTAATCATTGCTATAATACCAGGAAAGTATTATTAATACTTCCATTGAATAAGAGAAAATTAATCTAAGGGTAGAGAAGTCCCTTGCTCAATGTAACAGCTAGTTAAAAGAGGAAATTGAGATGCAGATGTGGCCATCTGACTCTAGAGCTAGATAAACCCGCAGTCTTGCCCTTGGGTACTTTACCAATTCTAACGACTGGGTAGAATAGTAGTATTCTTCTGATATTTCTGTACTTTTAGTGGAACCAAGAATGAATTAAAATAAAAACAAAATCTCATATTACTCATTTATTTCTAAATCAGCTCTTACTTCATGAATACCTTTCCTACTTCATCTTGGAGTACCCTTGTTGCCATAGGTTACATTCACCCAGGTCTGCTCACTCCTCCATGTCCCTCAGTGTTCAGGTACTAGTATATGTTACTAGAAGACAACATAAAGTGAAAGCCACAAGAATGATTTTGATAATGTTACATTCTTCTCCCTATTGTAAATTGCTCAATCCAGTGAAAGAGGTTGGATGGTGTGTGAATAGAGTCTTTCTCCTAGAAGTATGTGGAAGATGCTGTTGCTAACTATAGAAATGTTTCTGGGGCAATTTATGTGAAGCCAGGAAGTCATCTTTTATAACTCAAAAATTTGAAGAGAGGATGAGTTAGGAAAAAAAAAAAGTTGAATACAGTAAGATTCCTTTTCATTGTTTACATGTCACAAATAAAAATGTTAGCCATTTTTAATTAGTTAATTATATAATAATATAAAAACAATCTTATGAAGTTCAAACTATCTTCTAATAGTCTATTGATTTTTCACTAATTATGATACCACAAAAGATAGCACCTCTGAATGATATCTGATAATAGAAGATAATTTATAGTTAGGTATTCCAGAGTTTAAGTGGAATGGCAAAAGTTCAAAAATGTAAGGATTCATGACTAGCAGATGGAGTAATGGTTTGAGTCCTGGACCTGGTGGCTAAAGCTCACACTGAGAGTGTGTGCACATGTGCCCAAAATCCTTAGAGGAGAATGGAGGAGAAAGGATTGCGGTGTGGCGAATCCCTCTGGGGGGGTGAGTTCTTGCTTTTTGTCTCTCTGTCTCTCTGGCGAGTGCACACATCCTATAGCAAAAATCTCTCTTAAAAAAAGAAGTTAGGGGGAACCAGCAGTTAGCGTAATGGCTATGTCGCTGGACTCCCACGTAGTCAACCGCGGTTTGCGTCCCGG
>NW_006160117.1:5779916-5787773 GCF_000334495.1 Tupaia belangeri chinensis | reverse complement strand
AATCTCTCCAAAAAAAAAAAAAAAAAGAAGTTAGGGACCAGCAGTTATCATAGTGGCTATGTCGCAGGAGTCACATGTATTTGACCACAGTTCGCGTCCCGGACCCGGTGGCTTAAAACTCACGCCAGGTGCATGTGCGTGCGTGCCCAAGATCCCGAGAGGAGAATGGAGGAGAAGGGATTGCTGCGTGACCATCCCCCCTGGGGGATGATTTCTCACTTTCTGTCGCTCTGTCTCTCTCTGTCTAGTGAGCGCATGCGCCCTATAGCAAAAACCTCTTCAAAAAAAATTTTTTTTAAAAAGAAATTAAAGCATTCATATTAATTTTGCATGTTTTTTGTATAACATCGGAAACAAATGGTTACATATGGACCGGTAATTGATGACCAGTGAGTACTGGAAAAGGGTAGAATCAGGTTGCTTCTAATAGACTTAATCCTTAAATGTTATATTTATTATCAAAATAATAAACTCAATTGTCATGGTTTTTCAAACCCAAGAAAAGTAAAGAAATGCTACAACTAACTTGATTAATTGTAGTTCTAATTAGAGATAAGGTTTTTGTGTTTTGTTTTAGATTTCCTAAAGCTGTAATAGAACTGGCAGATGGGGTCTCTTCTGAGTACTCCTTGTAGTCTTCAAATAAGGCCCATCACATCATTTCTCTGTGAATTTGTCTGGGGCTTTTCTCCCTTCAGGCTGTGGCTCAACAAGATCTCTTCAACTATATGGAGCAATTTCTTTCTCATCTCTCTTGGGAAAACCCCATTTGTCCTAGAATATCCAGCTCACAAGCCACACGATTCTCACACTTGGTTGTGAGATTTTCTGGAACAAATGCTGTTATATGATTTCTTAATTCTGTACCATAATTATGTGTGCTCATTGTTGTTGCTTCAATCTGACTTCCATAGAGTACTGCCTTGCTCATTTCTGTTTTCTCTGGAGAGTTTTCTTCCTCTTGAGGAGCTCAGTAAGTAGTTGCTAAATTGAATGGGGAAAGCTGTCACCTCTTGAAAATTAAAGCTAATAAGCATTAAGCTGAAACAGACATGGTTATTCAACTGTTGAAAAAACTCACTATAAAAGATGGCTTATATAAAGAATGGCTGATGAGTTTAAGGTACTTCCCAAATCTCTTTACTGGATTCTCTACTTTATCTCCTAAAGGCACAGGAGACTAAATGTCATGAATGCAAACTAAAGTCTGACCTAAATCTCTGTAACAATGTTGGGGCTTTGTTGTCTCCAAACAAGGTTGGTGGTCTGAATGGGGAAGAGACAAAAGTCAGCTGAAGGGTAAGAACTGCCTGAAGGTGATATCATTCCGCTGTCAGCTGCCAGACTCAGCCTGTGAGACCTCCAGAGCCGGGGAGGAACAAACTGTCTGAGCAATGTGCGTTTGAAGAAATGCCCCTTAGAATTTCTTTCTCTTCTCTCAAAATCCCTGTACCAAGAATCCTTCTAGTCTGCCATTTAGTCTCTAAGTGGACTTATTCATTAACAAGGAGTGCCCTGTTCACATGATTGATGCTGATTATCTTACCAGATTCATCTCCCATTTCACTTAATGAATCAGCATTCTGGTTTATAAATCAGTTCCTGGCAAGTTGGCTTAGCATCCATCACTTCTTCACAGCTTGGTCACCCCTAAGTGAGCAGGTTCATATATGTTTTAACTGCTGTAAATCTGAGGAGTGGCCCTGGGCCTATGGGAAAACTTCTAAGAACAGCTTCCATATGACTTTGAATCAAGCAGATAGCTCACACTAAAACACTTTAAGAGCATGATTGCAATTTTAAGAATAATATGTTATTCTGATTATTGCAGTTCATAATATGTAATAGGCAGTATATACATATTTAAGTAAATTACATCTTTTGCTATCAATAAGCCAGAACTGAGAAAGGTTTCTTGTTTTTATTAGTAATTTTCTTTTTTGGGGGGGTGGGGTGGGGGTTGTAAGTGCTTTTATTTTTCTTTACCAGCATTATGGGTGTAGGGGTGGGAGTATAAAAAGGAGATAGAGCCCACAAGAAATGCAATAAGAATGAAAGCTCTACATGGTCTGTGCTTATCGGAGGACAAAAGCAAACTGAGATAAAAGAAGTGAACTGGGAAGTGTATGGATGGCAGAAAAGGCAAGGAATTTCAATGACTGCCTTGAATGGGAAAATTTGAGAAACCAACACATGTCTAAGCAAGGTAGCCTTAAAAATGATTTAGGAGGGCCAGCAGGTAACATGGTGGTTAAGGTGCTAGATTCCCACATGGCTGACCATGATTTGAGAACTGTACTTGGTGGCTTGAAAGTCATGATGGGTGTGTGCATGTGTCTGCCCAAAATCCTGAGAGGAGAATAGAGGAGAAAAGATTTTGGTGTGGTCATTCCCCCAGGGGGTGATTGCTCACTTTCCCTCTCTGTCTCTCTTCCAGATTCCAGATGAGAGCACATACCCTATAGCAAAAACTTAAAAAAAAAATGCAATCAGGGACATACAGATGTAAGGGTCAAGATGATTTATTTTATGAGTTTTTTGTTTGTCTGTTTGTTTGTTTTTGGCTAGAGGGTGTATGTGATTGCTGGAGAGAAAAAGAGAAAGGGAGAGAGAGAGAGAAAGTGGAAGCATCTCCCACATGGAGGATGGCCATGCCTCATTTCCTTCTCTTCCATTCTCTTTTCAGGATTTTTGGGCGCACATGCACATTTGCTCAGTGTGTATTTCAAGCTATTGGATCCAGGACTTGAACTGTGTAGTCAGCCATGTGATATCCAGCTGTTTTAACCACTACACCATCAGCTGGTTCAGAACAAGATGATTTTAAGGTTATAATTGCTGAAACTGCCTACATGAGAGAAGTCTCCAGTATTTTTCTTTAGGTAACTCCCCCATTTCCCCCCCAAAATTAGTAAAAATACAATTTTGGTGGCACATTTTCTTTTTGCCTTAGAGAAGGAGAATTTGGCTATGGGGACAGATTGTAATTTAGATGTCTGATTCCTAACCTCATCTCTGACAGAAGAAAATAAAGGGAAAGTTTCTGGTTCACATGTAATAGGAAGAACTCTCATGAAAGGCTATCTTAGGACGGTACCAAATACTGAGTTTGGAAGGTTACAAGTTCCAGATTAAGTTACTGTGGGAGGAAGTAGTAGCCAAGAATTATAGAACAATCTTAGACTTCATTTAATGGGAGAACATGGGTTGCATTCTCACTGTCAGTGAAACTGCTCTAGACTGAACAAGACAAAAAGGTCGATTAAAAACCCTGCAAAGATGCAGCTGGGACTCAGCAACGTGAAGTCAGAGACCCACAACCAGTATTGCTCTAGTGAGCAATGATAAGTGAATTCTTTCTGGAAGGTAACTGTATTCCCACCTTGCCTCCACAGCTGCTATCCACCCCAGACCTTATGAAATCTGGCAGGAGAGAGGATGGTCTCATCATATCGCTTGTGGCAGCCTTGTACTATAAGGAGTTTCATCCAGTAATCATATCTTTTTGTTCCTTGGAGAAGTCTTGGAGAAGTCCTGAGTAAGCCCTAAAAAGATCTGACACAGATAGTTCTTTATATCTTAGGTCCTAGAACTGACCAACTGAATTTTTTTGGAGAGGTTTTTGCTATAGGGCACTTGCACTCGCCAGAAAGACAGAGAGCGAGAGAAAGTGAGGAATCACCCCCAGGGGGGATGGCCATGCTTCAGTCCCCTCTCTATTCTCCTCTTGGGATCTTCGGCACGCACATATGTGCCTGGCATGAGTTTAAGTCACCAGGTCCCGGACTCGAACCACATTTGACTACATGGGAGTCCAGCAACATAGCCATTACGCCCACTGCTGGTCCCCCAACTGAATTTTTAAGAATTAACTATAGCACATGCATGAAAGAGAGAGAGAGAAAGCACCTTTTACAGGGTGTCATCACACCATGAATTCTTTTTCTCAGCCCTTCAGCCCTCAGGATCTTGAGCATCCCTCATGTTTTCAAGCTGACCAATAGATCTGAACCCATGGTCAGTCATGTAGCTTCTAGCCCGGCAGTGTGGTACACCATGGACTCTGCCAACTAGGTTTGGCCAGAGCAGCCAAGTTTTGAAACACATGACCATGCATATCCAGAGGTCCTTGAAAAAAAATCTAAAAGAGGAGTACCACAAGACCATGAATAGGAAGTCCTCCTGGATGTACAAATAAATACTGTATCCCCCTGACAGCTGACTGTAGTTTTCAATAGCTAGATGGTGGGCAGGATGAAAGAATGTTATGTATCAAATTTGTGTGTGTGTGTGAAGTTTTATGAAGAGTATGATGTTTTTGTTTAAGTCATGTGTGCTATCCAGAGAAAGACAGAGATGGAAAGCAAGACACCCCCCCACCCAGAGGGGATGGACATACTGCAATCCCTTCTTCTCCAGTTTCTTCTTATGATTTTGGGCATGCACGCACACACACACACACACACACACACACACACACACACACACACACACAGTGTGCTTTCCAAGCCTCCAGACTGGGACTCAAACTGTGGAATCAGCCATGTGGGATCTAGCACCTTAACCATCATGCCACCTGCTGGTCCAAGTATGATGGTTTTTACTGTAAGAGGATGAGAGAAGAGAAACTATGTTTCCAAGGAACTATACTTAGCAAAGAGGGCTGAGGGTAGGTGCCCCTGAATGCAGCAGAGGAAAGTGTTTAAAGGGAAGGCAGCATAGCAACTGCACGTTCATTGAGAGAGAAAGAGATTACGATTTTAGCCTCTCAAAAGTGAGAAATTTGGGGGAAAGGAAGAGAAACCTATAAAGTATTTGGGCTCAAGTTTTCTGAGTAATATGCTGAGGAAACAACTGTCCCAATTCTGTCAGGTTGAGGACATTTATTTTAACAATCTGTACATGTTCTCAATGACTTCTCTTTATGCTGAGATTAAAATACACACTCCTTGTGGTGGTTTTCAAGGCCTTGTTTACTCCTACTCTGGGTGACTCTGCAACCTAATCCAATGCTGTCTCCCTCCTTTACTTCTGTCTACCCCAGAAAACCTCAAGTTCTTGACTTGCCAAGACCTTTCACTAAAGGACCGTTATACCATTTTGTTCCCTCTGCCCAGAATATTTGCTCTAGGATCTTTGGATGACAGTGATTTTCAACATTCAGGTTTCAACTCATATGTCACCACTTCAAACAGGTCTTCTCTTTCCACTTTGAATGAAAGTATCCCCCTCTCCTGACATTGTCTATGCAGTTATCTGGCTTGGCTTTGCTCTTCTCTTCTCTCTTCTCTCTTCTCTCTTCTCTCTTCTCTCCTCTCTCCTCTCTCCTCTCTCCTCTTTCCTCTCTCCTCTGTTCTGTTCTCTTCCCTTCCCTTCTCTTCTCTTCTCTTTTTTCTTTCCTTTCCTTTTCTCTTTTCTTTTCTTATTTCTTTTTTTCTCTTCTTGTTTTTTGTTACAGGGCATATACACTCACCAGTGATAAGAGAGAAAGAGACAGAGAGAGAAAGAAATCACCCCTCTACAGGGATGGCCATGCTGCAATCCCTTCTCTTTCATTCTCCTCTCAGGATTTGGGGCATGCACGCACATGCACCTGGTGTGTTTTTCCAGTCACCAGGTCTGGAATTCGAACCAAGCAGTTAGATATGTGGAAACCAGTGCCTTAATGTCCACACCATCTTCTGGCCCATCTGGTTTTCCTTTACTTTAGAAAACTTATTTATACCTGAGAAAATATTTCTTTAATTGTATGTCTACTATTATAGTAATAAACTTGTAGGAGAACTAGTTTATCTTGGTTTCTCAGGGTTTCCAGAACTTAGAAGAATCCCTGCCTTGTATTACACAAATCAGAATATACAGTTTGTAAAACTGTGACTATCCTTCAAGTTTTTGGTATCAGAGACAGTTCTCATGGCAGACTAGCAACAGTAATTTACATTTTTAAAAGTTTAAGTCAAAATATAAGGGAGAATTACATCATAAAAATTTTAAAACACAACAAATTACATCTCTACTTAAAAATAAAAGGTTTTCCATGAGATTACATCATTATCAACTGCATGTGGTTATCACTATGAGGTTGATAGGAATAAATTTTGCTGCTCTTATTTTAAAGAAATCTTTTTTTACTTTTTTCAATACAATGTACTTTTGATCATGAAAGATTGCATTCTTTTATTTCAATATTATGTTTACTGAGCAAGAGCATGCAAATGCTTTTCTTTTTACTATATCAGATTATTTTAATAGAAATATGCACTATTTGAAAAACTAAGCAGAATGGATCCTATTTGCAGAATAAAATTTCAAAATTATATAAATTGTCAGTATTTTTTTCTAAAACATTTTATTTGCACATTAAATCAAAACAAAAAAGCATGCTGAAATAACCAAGGAAGACCTTTAAACCTTGTTTGTTCTCCCCCCAACCACTCCCCCCATGGGATTAAAAATATACTATTTTAAATACAAAGATAAAGCAATTGAGATATTAAAATTACAATTAAAAAGATGCTTTATGTTTTCCTTAAAGGTATTTAACTTTCTTCAGTGATTAAATTTACAACTGTGGATAATACATTCATATTTGAAATAAGGAATATAAAAAGTATACGTAGCCTATCTATATACGTAAGTTATACTTAGATTCCTTATAGGTATTGAGATACACGGCATTGATAACAGTGGTGATACTTAAAATAAAACATTTTCCACATGTTATGCTGCTTAAAATGATGATTTTATGCTTTATTTTAATTTTCACACATTTCGGTTTACACTGAATTATACTGAATTACACTCAATAAAGCAATGTTTTTTTTTTTTTGAGAGATTTTCACTGTAGGGCGCGTGCGCTCGCCAGACAGACAGAGAGAGACATAGAGACAGAAAGCGAGAAATCACCCCCCAGGGGGGATGGTCACGCCGCAATCCCTTCTCCTCCATTCTCCTCTCGGGATCTTGGGCACGCACGCACACGCACCTGGCGTGAGTTTTAAGCCACCGGGTCTGGGACACGAACCGCCGTCGACTACGTGGGAGTCCAGCGACATAACCATTACGCTAACTGCTGGTTCCCATAAAGCAATGTTTTCTATAAGTTATTTCAAACTTGTTGATTCCAAGGAACTTTGACTATTTCCCTGCTCAAGTTCTAACTTCTAGATTATCCTGATGGACTCAAATTATTGTAGGTTTCTACATTGGAATCAAATGAATTTATCAGAGACTCCCGTGAAAGGGGCATGAAATGTTTTATTTTAAGTAGCAGTTAAGATCCCCAAATCAAGATTCAGTTCACATTTTATGTTTAATTTCCCAAAACTGAAATTTCCTTTTGTCATTTAGGACATTTTAATTTGCATGTGAGATAAAAAACAAAGTGAAGGAGCATGGAAAAATGAGCCGAGTTGAAATAGATGCATATTTTGTCCTTTTTCTTGCCCATAGGGACATAAGCTAAGATTTACCATGTATACATGCATGCAAAGTACACACACACACATATATATAGACTATAGTTAGTTTTACTTTCATTGATGGGTATGCAATATGAAATATTTTTATTTGACATAGTAGGGAGAAGAACTGTTAAAAGGAACAAAGTACCTTCTAAGAAACTCAAAGTGATATGAATCTGTGCATGAAACAATCCTACCAGTTACACAGTTGCAAAGTTATTAAAACTTTGTCTTTTGGGAACCAGCAGTTAGCGTAATGGCTATGTCGCTGGACTCTCACATAGTCGACTGCAGTTCGCGTCCCAGACCCGGTGGCTTAAAACTCACGCCGGGCATGTGTGTGTGCGTGCCCAAGATCCCGAGAGGAGAATGGAGGAGAAGGGATTGCAGCGTG